>NC_079165.1:6287650-6420150 GCF_947568905.1 Ostrea edulis
CGTGTATCCTATCGTATCGTGCGTGTATCCTATCCTATGCGTGTGTGTATCGTGTTATATCAACTGTATCCCATTTTCATTCTCTCTGATCGTGTAGCGTGCGACAGCGTGGCAAGAATTCCATCGTCATCGAAAGGAAGTTTTATGACTTGCCGAGATGATCGAGCGGTCAAGCACGCTGGTTACATGCTGCTAGGAGATTTGGTTCCGCAGGTAGTGAGTTCAACCCCGGGTAGGGGCGGATGTGGGTATCCAAATAAAGTGAAATTTACCGTGCTTTATATTAAATATTTTTTCACTCAGGGCAGTTATGTTCATTTAAGGAGGTATGCTACACCAGAGAAATTTGACGTAGATGAAAAGCGGAGGATATGTACAACAATATTTTGAAGTTGAAAATTTTCAAATTTACTTTATTTTGTCAAAAAATACAGTTTTAGTAGAAGGTAATCTGAAAAAAAATTAAAACCCCAGCTGGACTCGAACCTGCGACCTAAAGGTCAGCAGTCGGTACTCTTTTTTTTTTTTATTATCTTTTATTGATCAACATACATTTTACACCACAACAGTCATCACAATGAATATCACAGTTTCAGATCTGGTTTAACATTTTACAATAAAATCATGTTAAAAGATAAACAATAATATCCCATCTGTTTCTTTCAATAGCGGATTGTTCCTCAAAAACTTTTTAAAAAACATCTTTCCGTTGTTTTTCTCAATACACAAATAATGATAATTGTAATAAATATAATGTCTAAGCAAATATTTGCAAAAACTTGTCAAATGTATTCTTTTGTTAGTTTGCAGCAATAGTTTTCTCCTTCTGTAAATTGTGAATCTACATAATGACAGAAAAAAATTAACAAAAAATGTGTTAACATTTTTCATAACATTTGGAAAAGCAGTCATACATATTTCATCAAAATCTAAAACATTGTATACACTATTTTCACAATCTTTCAACAATGTTTCCAAATGATATATAATAAAATTGCTTTTGAAATCTTGTATTTCTGTGCAATATACAAACATATGTATTAAATCCTCACGTTCTACCGAACAAAGTGGGCATTTGTTTGAATCTGTTTTACCAATTTTAAAGAATTTTTCATACGTAAAAATTGCATTGTGAAAAATTTTAAAATCAAGCTCCACAACATCAGGAGGTTTTCCACTTTCTTTAAGTACAATCCATCTATTGTCAAGCATCTTTGTATCTTTTGTTTTAAATTTCTCTGACCAATATTGGTTTGACTTTGTAGGATTAAACACTTTTTGAATCAACAATTTGTAAAATATTTTTACAGTGCATGAAGAAAAATCATACTTTGTATTTTCGACACAAAGTGAAAAAATTGGTAAACATGCTTCTCTTTTATAAACATTGTTCTGAATAACATTTTCCCATTCTTTTGGAATAATCGATAATAATGTTGAGTAATCATTTTTATGCGTTTTGCACTAATTTCAGTATCACATTCATATATCATTTCTACAATAAAAGATGCAGGTAAAAATCCAGGTATCACTTCATATGATATGAAATGTTTCCACAATAGTGTCTTGTTTTGATTGACAAATTTGGGATTAAAAAAACAAACAGTAATTAAACACATCATTTGTACTTTCATTGTACTCAATATTATCCTTCACAGCATACCAAGCACTAAACATTTCTGTATAGAACAAAGGTAAACATTGTAAAAAACATTTGTTCAACTGTAGTAAAAACATTTCTACTCCTCCTTTCAAATCACATATTCTTGATAAAACATAGCTAAAAAAAATATTTCCATGCATGATGTTTTCTTGTGCAAAGATACTTAGCTAAAAATTTTAATCGAAAAGAAAGCATTTTCAAATAAATATCATCCATTTTTAAACCTCCATTTTCTTTTTCTCCGACAATTGTCTTATATGACACTAAATGTGCACCATAACTCCAAAGAAAATTAACACATTCTTTCTGAATCGAATCTCTAGCCCAAAATGGAATAGAAATTACAGATAAAGAATACCATAATTTAGACATAAGTAATTTTTAATAACATTAAATCTTCCGTGTATTGTCAACAATCTTTGTCTCCACATATTAAGAACTTGCTTGATATTTTGAACTTTGCTTCTCCAGTTCAGATTTTCACATTCCAATTTGTTTTTACCAAAATAAACTCCAAGAACTTTCATGACATTTGTTTCTGTTATATTGAGAAGTTTTTTTATCATCTAGAAACAATTTTCCTGTCCCTATACACATAACTTCAGATTTTTTTTTACATTGATTCTGGCACCAGACGCTTTTCCATATAATTCAAAAACATTCAGTATTTCAAAAATAGACTTTTTATCACATACTGAGATCGTTGTATCATCTGCATGCTGAAAAACTAATGCTGTTTTATCACACATAGGAATATCTATTCCTCTAATAAATTTGTTACATTTAATTGCACAATTCAAAGGTTCTGAACATAACACATATAACAAAGCAGATATTGGACAACCTTGTCTAACAAAGTTTCGAACTGGAAAATATTTTGTCAAATGACCATTGTTTTTAACACAGGTATAGATATCTGTATAAAATATTTTAACCCATTTTCTAAAATAATCTCCAAAACCATATACTTGTAACACATCTAATAAATATTCATGACTAACTCTATCAAACGCCTTTTCTTGGTCAATTTTTACGATATAGCCTTCCATTTGATCCATTTCAACCATTTCTATGATATCTCTTATGGTTACTAAAGTATCTGCAATATTTCTTCCAACAATACAACATGTTTGATCATTAGAAATAACATTTGGTAACACCTGTTTGAGTCTACTTGACATTATTCTTGCTACTATTTTGTAGTCAACATTTAAAAGACTAATTGGTCTCCAGTTTTTATCAACCTCTTATCACTTTTCTTCTTGTATAATAACGTTATGTTACCCATCTTCATAGAATGTGACAATGTTTCTTGCTTTTCTATTTCTAAAAATAATTTGTACAATATAGTTTTCAAATGAGGTAAAAACTTCCTATAAAATTCAACAGTCAATCCATCAGGACCAGGACTCTTATTCCTGGCCATTTCTTTCACAGCTTGTTCTATTTCATTAACATCAATGTACTTATCACACAATTCTGCATCATTCACATCAAGCTTTGTATTAACTAAATAAATGTTAACAACTGGTTTTTACTATCATAATCAATAGTTACACATGAATACAATTTGGAATAAAAATCATATTGCAGATTTAAAATGGAATCTGCATTTTCCATAACTTCTCCACTCTCATCCACTAATTCTTTAATAGTATTTGATTCTTGTCTACTCTTTTCTAAATTCAAGAAAAATTTCATACACTTATCCGATTCATTGGCCCATTGTGCTTTAGATCTTAGTATAGCACCTCTACATTTTTCATTTTCAAATTCACTAAGATCTGTTTTCAACTTTTCATAATTTTCAATATTAATACTGTCACCATCAGCAATTCTTTCTGACAATCTTTGTAAACTATTTTGAATTCTGTAATACTCTCTGTTTCTTTCTCTTGCTCTATTCTGACTATAACTTTGTGACAATTTTTTGATTTTGTACTTTAGATTATCCCACCATACCAAAATTGATTGCTCAAATAATATGCACTGTTTTTCGTTTTCAATTACTTCTTGAACTTTGTTTACATAATATTCGTCATTCAAAAGTAAATTGTTATGTATCCAAACACCTGGACCTCTTTCAGACACATCTGTATTGAAATTCATAACAATCATCGAGTGATCACTCATTGTCGTTTCCTCGTAAAAAAATATTTCTAACATAAACACATAGAATTTTTGTGATTAAGATAAAATCAATTCTACTTTGTACAAGAAATTTTTCTCCAATAACTTTTCTTGAAAAAATATTTTTCCTTTCATTTCTTTTTCTCCAAACATCAACCACATTGTGTTCATTCATCATATCTGTCAACGCTTTGTAACTCTGGTCATACTTGTGTGCAGTTTTTCCACACCTATCTATGTCTGCAAGAGTATTATTAAAATCTCCCATAATAATTAAACTTGTAGAACGTGGCATTATTTCCATAATATTATTAAAAACAATACCCTTTCTTTTACATCATTTGGCGCATATATATTTATTATGTCATAATTGTTATCATTTTCTTTGTATTTGATATGTAAATACCTTCCATCAAACCCTTTTACCTTTTCTATGTTTGTTTTGATATTATTCTTAACTAAACATGCTACACCTTTGGAGGACATATTTGTACTATCATAATATATAACACCATTCCATAAGTGTTTACAATTGTCAATAAAATTGTCTTTCCAATGGGTTTCCTGTCAAGCTACAATGTCATATTTTATATCATCAAATAAGCTAAATACCATTTTCATTTTATCAACGTCACACAATCCGTTACAATTCCACGATGTTATAAAAACCATTGTAAAAATGAAAAAGTTAATGATGCTTTCCAATATATTTGTTCTTCTTTGCTCTTATTTTGCACTTTACTTTTCCTCTTCTTGACGTTTTTCACGGTCACTTCTGTATCAAGGTCCGCTTCTACGGTTGAAGACTCTTCACAATCGCACATTTCGGTATCGGTAATATCCGGTGGTTCGTTTTCAGTTGTTGTTTCTTCCTTTTCTTTGTTATCACTATTTTCATTCTGATCACTGGTCCCTGTTTCATCTGTGTCTTTTTTCTCTACACCTTGTTCATCTTCTTTGGCCTGTTTTATCGGCTCACCGATTTCCTGGTCCCCTTCTGGTGCCTCCGCGTCTCCGTCGCTGTGTACATCATTGTCGTCCCCGTTATTCACCTCACATGCATCTATTTCACCTTCACTCATTTCGTTGTCTCCGTGGTCACTCACCCGACACGAACATCTGTGTTCCCATTCCTCACACTGTTTACATCTGGTAGATTTACATGCTTTTGCATAGTGTCCCTGTTTCTTGCATTTAAAACAGGTGAATTCTGGACATGCCCTGAAAAGATGTTCACTCGAATAGCACAACGAACACACTTTTAATTGACCATTATGGATACACCTGTAGTACTCTTTTTGGAATTTTATTGTGTTGGGAAACGAGGTCATGTCTGGTAGTCTGACTTTTGCATAACGCGTGCCGTCCGCTATTGTCGTACCTGGATAGTATCTTCTGTTGATCGGTGATAAAAGTTCAACTCCAATAGATCTTAATGTCATCTCAATTTCATTGTCATCGATATAAGCAGGCAGGTGCATGAAACTAACCACAATCGAGCTAGGTACTACTTCATGACATTCGAAAGTGAAGTTGCCTATTTTTATCCCTTTTAAGAGGGGGGCTTTCCCATCTAATGTTATTTCGTACAAATTCCCTGATTTTGGTACACATGCCAGTAGACTACCAACGCCACAGTTGTCATGGATGAATTCGATAATTTCCTCAGGTTTAACAGAAGAATTATCTTTAACATTCACAAATAGAGTATTTTCTCGACAATATTTTCTGTCAGCAAACAAATTCTTGGATCCGCCAAAATGGCGACCGCCTGACGTGGCAGCCATCCACACTCGTGTTCGTATCACTATTCACACTGTCTTATTTCAGCACAATATACACAAAACAAGCAAAATAAACAAAAGTATATACATTGAGTCTTCCTATGGAAGACACAGTCAAATGGTTCACTATACACATTAAACACAATCAGTTGTATTCGAACAGTCAAAATACACCTTGCTCACCTTGCCATTAGCAAACCGGAAGTCCCGCAGTCGGTACTCTAACCAACTGAGCTACTCGGCTAAGTATTTAAATGGAAAAGGATCAGTCAAATATTGCTGATATCGATTTTTTCATCCATGTTTTTAAAGGGCCATTATGCCGATGTAGAGTACTACCTGAAGAGTTCATTGCTATTTCCGTGCTTTATACTCACACTTATTTTTGAACAGTAATTCTAAGCTACCATGACTTATTGCTAATTTGTGTGTGGTTAGTTTATATGGTAACAGTGACTAGGTCACATTCTAGTAAGAGCATATGGCGACCAATCAGATATGTTTTTTGACATACCAAGGATAAGTTGGTTAACAGTAGTCATTCGAAAAAGGCGCTTTCACGGGGTCAGACGCACCTTATTCAAACAATTTATTAAATAGTACTTTTATTAATAAATTGCAGCTAAACGATACACGTCCAGTATTCACTATCTTGACATTATTAACATCGGCGTATAGACACAGATTTCCATTGTTTTTTCATATTAATCCTTTTTTATCGATGCTTTTTTTTCTGGGCGGTTAGTAATGTTTTGATGAGGGTAAACGCTAAATGGTTATTAAGCTGTATTTCATTTAATGCAATATCGCATTTGCTATGATTTATAATCATTGTATGGTTTTGTTTATCAATTAAACGCTCAGCTGCCTGAAAAGTTAGCCTGGCTTACTGCTAATTTGTGTGTAGTTAGTTTATATGGTAACAGTGACTAGGTCACATTCTAGTAAGGGTATATTATACGCATCATTAAGAAGTATATAATCGTTTCAAAAGCATCGGTATGGTGTCGTGCAGTATGTATCATTTCGTCCTTAACGGTATCCAACCCTAACTCTACTTAAAATATCCCCTTTTGTTCAAAGGGTTGAAGTGTAGGAAAAATAAATCAAAGTCCAAGGTCACTAGGTTAAACGTTTTCATATATCAAAGGCCTTGCCGTGAGGCTCTAAATATGAACTACCAAATTCCTATCCCCTTGGTTCAAAAGATATAGCCAATGTTAATGCTTTTGAAAAGTAGGTCAAAGTTCAAGGTCAATAGTCTGGTACCAAAGCAATGTCTAGTAATGAGGCATCTATATTTGAAACATCAAATCCCTATTACTCTTGGATCAAAAGATATTATCAAGATTAAAGATTTTAAAAAGTAGTTCAAAATTCAAGGCAACGATCATTAGGTCAAACGTCTTGGAATCAAGACAAAGGTCTCTTTATGAAGCATCTATATGTAAAATATCAAAGTCATGTCCCTATTGGTTCAAACGATATATCCTAGGTAAACTTTTTTTTTAAATAGATCAAATCCAAGGTGAAAGTCACAATATCAGGCATGTATATGTGAAATATCAAAACCCTATCCTCCTTGGTTCAAAGATATAGCCTAGGTTAAATTTGTTTTTAAAAAGTAGGTCAAAGTCTATAATAAAGGTCACAACGTCAAAAGTCTTGGTTCGAAAAGAAAAGGTACCTTCATGAAGCATCTATACTTGAAATATCAGTCCTATTCTTATTGGTTTAAATGATATCGCCGAGTTTGAAGTTTTTCAAAACCAGGTCAAAGTCCAAGTTCACAAGGACAAAAAGTTTTGTTACCAAAAGAGAGATCTCTTTATGAAACATTTATAAATGAAATAACAAAACTCTATCCAACTTGTTCAATAGAAATAGCTCTGGTTAAGGTTTTTAAAAAGTAGGTCAAACACAGTAAAGGTCACTAAGACCACAATGTAAACTAGTTTTTAAACTAATTGTGATATCCTGTATGAATAAAGAACGTTATTATTATTATTATTATTATAGGTCAAAAGTATTGGTACCAAAACAAAGTCTTTTCATGAGGCATCTATATGGGAAACATCAAAACCCTATTCCCCGTGATTCAAATTCAAAAGATATAGCCCAAGTTGAAGTTTTATCCTGAAAGTGTGACGCCGACACCGGTGCCATGACAATAGCTCTCCGGACAGTCGTCTCAGCGAGCTAAAATCATATTTGTATATGGCGGATGTGACCGTTTGACAGGGGATGCTTACTCATCCTAGGCACCTGATCCCACCATTGGTACATCCAGGGATCTGTGTTTGCATAACTCTCTATTTTGTATTCCTTATTTGAGTTATGAGATTGATCACTATTCATCATCTTCACCCTTCAGTATCATCATATGTCTAAAAACAGACCTCAGACTGTAATTATATCATTTAATGTGTGAATTATGATTTCAATTTCTTGTCTATTGTTTAATGCTCTTTGCACTGCATGTATGAAAAACGTAATTTAGTTTGTGCAACTGACTTTGAAAGCAACGGCCCATTTTTGTGCAAGTACAATACTGGCCACACATTGTAATCAATCGACTTTCCGAATTTAGTATATCGTAGAAATATTTCGGTTTCAAATTGTCTGTTTTCCGGGATATCAGCATCAAGAAACATCGGTGGTTGTCCTGCCTGCATTAACCAGAACAAACTTGAATCTGCACTATGTCAGGAAGCTTTCATATAAATTTCAGCTCTTCTGGCTCATTGGCTCTTGAGAAGAAGATTTTTAAAGATTTTCCTTATATATTTCTATGTAAATCTTTGATCCCCTTTTGTGGCCCCAATCTACCCCCGGGTGGCCATGATTTGAACAAATTTGAATCTGCACTATATCGGGAAGCTTTCATATAAATTTCAGCTCTTCTGGATCATTGGTTCTTGAGAAGATTTTCAAAGATTTTCCCTATATATTTCTATATAAACCTTTGATCCCCTATTGTGGTCCCAACCTAGCCCCAGGGGCCACGAGTTGAACAAACTTGAATCTGCACTATGTCATGAAGCTTTCATGAAACTTTCAGCTCCTCTGGTCCAGTGCTTCTTGAGAAGATTTTTAAATGACCCCACCTTATTTTTGCATTTTTGTGATTATCTCCCCTTTGAAGGCGGTATGGTCCTTTATTTTAACAAACTTGAAAGCCCTTTACCCAAGGATGCTTTTTGCCAAGTTTGGTTATAATTGGCCTAGTGGTTCTTGAGAAGAAGATGAAAATGTGAAAAGTTTACGACGACATCGACATACAAATTTTGATCAGAAAAGCTCACTTGAGCCCTCGGCTAAGGTGAGCTAAAAACTCTTCAGACACATTAGAGAAGAAATTTATTTAATTTCATTACCATTGATACAATTTGGCAAGCCTTGAAAAATAAAAAAGCCGATATATATCATTTTCATTCTTCTATCTTTAGGCATTATTATAGCTTAAGGTGACATAAGCTATAAACTAAAGAAATATATTTAGGCACAAAACCCTGTACATCAACATCAAATATTATGAGACACGAAGGCTCGGTAGTTTTATAATCTTATAAAAATGCAAAAATATACATGTAACACAATTCAGTGATAATGTCTATTTTCATATTTGTGATAGAATTATGATTCCTTCAAACAACTAAATAAAAAATGTAATTTGATATCATAATTCCATTTTCTTGAATCCTCTATCATATTATTTGTATGATACTAAAAGTGTTCATAATTTAGAAAATAATCAGATTCAATTTGAAAATTTATGAAAGCATTACATCTAAAACCAACTTAAACTGTAATAATATAATTAAATGTATGGATTGCCTATCATTTCAATTTCTTGTCTATTTTCAATGTCCATTGCACTACATGTACAAACAAAACGTTATCTCGGTTGTGCTACTCCTTTTGAAAGCAAAGGTCCATTCTTGTGTAAATACAACACTGGCCACACAATGTAATCTATTACATTCCCTTTTTTAGTAAATACTTTTAATATTTCGGTTTCAAACTGTCTATTTTCCGGAATATCAGCGTCGAGATACATCGGTGGTTGTCCTGCCTGCATCAACCAACACAACTCCACACAGCGCTCTGCAAATTGCAATGTCTTCACAAAACCACTCATAGCTTCTTCCGATATTTCATATTCCATAGGTACCGAAAATAATTCCTCGATTTCTTCTCTTTTGAGTAGGAATTCCTCTGCTACATAGCTTGCATGGGTTGGCATGGAAAAATTTCCTGTCTGTAACTCTTCTGGTGATATCTGATTACTTTTCCTTTTCCTGGTTATGTTTAGTATCATACCCTTCATGATAACAAGGAATTTCTGAAAACATACAAAATGGTCTAAGTTACCAGAAACGCCTTTGGTTTTATGACGATAAAATGATGATTTTACCTTTTTTAGGACATCTATGAATATGTCCTTTCTGGAATATCTCAAATCTCGCGTGACACCTTCTAAAGCTATTTTTTCTTCCTCTGTCAAGTCAAGCCTCTGTACAAGCTGCAATACGAATCCGTAAAATATTTACTAATAATATAAATATTAATGTACTCAAGAAAAATCTGCGCGGAAAGATAGATCTTCCACATGCTTAACTGTATAATTACCTTCATTTCCATACCACCCTCACACCATAGCAAAGTTTTGCAATCGCGTACATTAATGAACATCGATGTGGATCGGGAGCAGAGATGGAAGGCGCTCTGTACAAAGGAAAAACATCAGGAATGCATGTCATATACACCTCAATATAAACTGAACTCTATGATTATAGATGTTACCAATCACAGTCTCTTTGAACCACCACGGGTCATGGGTGATATTCCTTCAAATTCATGCCGCCAATTCCTTAAGCTCAAATTTGCAAAGGAATAGATGCGTTGCAGCCAGTTCTTTAAGCTCAAATTTACAAACAAATGCCGTCAACATAAGCAACATTCCTCGTCATAAAAGAGTTTAGTCGCGTACTTTTTAATTATAAACAAACTTTGCAGTGCCTAGATATATGCCATCGTATACTTAATCCACCTACGTGTTCTTGTTTTTCATCTTCTTTCAACTATAGTCCAGCTGGACACGTCATTGCTGGCGATGTTGATATAGTTGAAAATGAGGACCTCAAATCACTTATCTTTTCTAAAAGGTCCTAAATACAGAGAACCTCGGTCTTTCAAATAGCGACAAAACTTAATCTCTTTTAAGAATTCTGTTGAAGATTATGCCAAACAATGGGCTAAATATGAAAAAGAAGAACTTGATACATTGTCAGAATAGATTAAAAGTACAAGATGAATATTAACATCCCGCATTAGACGTATTAAAATAAAAGTAGTAACCATCTACCCATCTGTCTTTAGTAAACAAGAAGTGATAACAGAATACGCAACTTCCGAGATATCAGCTCTTCTGTGATGGAGGTAGGTTCAGTATTCTGTTGAACGCTTTGGTGGGTATAAGATGTATACTTATATTATAGACTACCCATGTAAATAAGTATAAAAGTTATGAAAGCGTATCAGCCGTTCGTATACATTAAACTGACCATATGAAGAATAATATTTATTTCAATTAGGCTATTAAATTTTATATGAAATTATTCTTTATTTCTTTTTCTGCATGAGTGATACTTTAATCAAAGAAAGATGGTGATTATCGATTTTTTTAGCTATTTTATTATCAAATACTCATAAACTTACTATAATTGTGTGTCCAAGCAATTTGGGTGGTTGATTGATGTCTGATAATCATCCTTTAAGCAATATATGAAGACAGCGATAAGCATTTGTACCCACCGCGTGTGGACGAAAGTATGTTTTGCGTCTCACTGTGCGTAAGAGTTCCACAAACGGAAAGAACTATTGGGCAACTCGGAAATTGCGTATTAATTAAGTTACATGAGGAATATATTTTGGTTCCACATCACAAAGCTTGTAACAACATTGTCATTGTTTGGAAGGCTTATTATTACAACTGTATTTTAAACGAACTTGGCGTGAATTCCACCTTTGGTAATCGTAATTATACTCCAACTGCCCTTTCAAAAGATGAAAGTCTTCAAAACCATGCTTCAGTTTTAGGCACATTTGGTATCCCAGTCGGTTGGTCGGAGGAATATGAGTTACCGTTCCTATACTGCATTCCTAAACTACATAAAAATCGTTACAAACAAAGATGCATTGCTGGATCCAGTAAGTGCTCTACCAAGCCCCTATCTTTGCTTCTCACGAAAATATTAACAGCTGTGAGGGAGAAACTTCAAACTTACTGTGCGACTATATATGCCAGAAGTGGTGTAAATCAAATGTGGATTCTAAAAAATTCTAAAGAACTTTTAGTAAACTTGAAATCGAAAAACTTTTCTCAAATCAACAACATCAAAACCCATTGCTTTTCAACACTTTACACGACCATTCCTCACGATAAATTAAAGACTAGACTTTTTTTATCATAAACAGTTTCTTCATCAACAAAAACGAAAAACGGAAATATTCATATCTAGTGATCAGTCATCTAAAAATTACTTAGTTAAACACCACTCTGATTCCACGCACACGTACTCTTAAGTTGAAATAACAAATGATAGAGTTCCTCATTGACAATCTATTCCTGGTATTTGGAGATCAGGTCTTCCAACAGTCTGTTGGAATTCCCATGGGCACGAATTGTGCTCCTTTGTTAGCTGACCTGTTTTTATAATCATATGAAGCAGAATTTATTTTTAACAAACTTCTACGCGAGAAAAAATCTCTTGCTGTGGCCTTAAATTCGACATTTAGATATATCGACGACGTTTTGTCTATTAACAATAATAACTTTCATTCATATGTCGATTCGATATATCCCAGTGAGCTCGCAATAAAAGACACCACAGAGTCGTCCACTTCTGCTTCATACTTATATATTTTATTGAAAGTAGATATTAAAAGCAAACTAACAACTCAACTTCATGACAAACGAGGTGATTTTTCAGCTCCATCGTCGACTTCCCATATTTATGTAGCAATATTCCATTATCACGTGCATATGGTGTTTGTATCTCTTAACTCATTCGATACACAAGAGCATGTTCTGCGTATGGTCAGTTTTTAAATCGAGGCAAATAAGTTGATGGTACAGGGGTTTCAACAGTCTTGTTTAAAGTCAGCATTTCGCAAATTCTATGATCCTTATAACGATCTAGTTTGCCAATACAACCTATCATTGGGTCAAATGCTGTCTGACGTGTTCCATAGATATCGTTAGACCGTTCTTGGCACATTAATTTTGACTACGGATAACTCCGTTTCTTTAATCAGGATATAGGGCTCATGGCGGGTGTGACCGGTCGACAGGGGATGCTTACTCCTCCTAGGCACCTGATCCCACCTCTGGTGTGTTCAGGGGTCCGTGTTTGCCCAACTCTCTATTTTGTATTGCTTATGGGAGTCGTGAAATTGATCACTGTTCCTTATCTTCACCTTTTATGTTGCAATCACATGTAACACTAATTATATATACTATACCTACCATAACAACACGGACAAGGAAGTTATACACTTGCCATAACAACATGGACACAGAAGTTCTACCGTATAATGGTGTGTTTTTTTCGCGATAATCCAATTTTCGCTTTATTTGCGAATATTTTTGAATGGCAAATAATTAAATTCGCATAAAATATACACCAACTGTCTCTCATATCTTACAAAATAAGAATGACTCAATGAGTAGAAACTCACCACCTTGGGTATCACTCTGAACACGCACCTGCTCACTCTGAACACGTACCTGTTAACTTGTTGAGTGATAACACGCGTAACAGTCATATCTCTTCTGTACAAAATTGAGTGTGTAACTGGAAGAATCGCAAAGAACTACGCAAAATAAAAAAATAACAGTGTTGGGGGGTATTTTCTCCAAATTTGTGATACGCAAAAATAACCCGTTGTACGATGCATCTAACATAACAATACGGAAACAGAAATAATACACCTACCTTAACAATACGGACACGGAATTTATATACCTACCATAACAACACGAAGGAGGAAGGCAATTGAATAAACTTCATCCAAGCCGTTGCTTAATATTTCTTCAAAAGAATCACACCATTCGTCATCATACAGCTGACTGAATTTTTCCGATAATTTCAGTGGTCTGTTTTCATCACCTAGGTTTGTAATTGCTGGAATGTTGGTTGTTAACTTGGCACCAGCCACTTCAGTTAGTCTAAGAATATAGTTAAATATCTTTTATATGTTAAAGGAAATGCACTATGAAAATCGTATTATACATGGTTCCCAAAATTGTATATATAATGTTTATGAAAAATCGAACTCCAATTTCACATGGGAACTACAGTTTAGTATAAAGAGATGACGCATTTCCTTCTGTTTGGACTTAAAATATAAAGACCACCTCCAGCACTATGACAAAACACATCGTAGCAGCCTTATAACACCATCGTCAACTTCCAATATTTATGTAGCAATATTCCATTATCACCTGCATATGGTGTTTATATATCTCAACTGATTTGATACACAAGAGCTTGTTCTGCGTATGGTCAGTTTTTAAATCGAAGACGGCTACTGACAAAACAAGTTGATTGTGCAGGGGTTCCAACAGTCTCGTTTAAAATCAGCATTTCGCAAATTCTATGGTCGTTATAACGATCTAGTTTGCCAATACAACTTAGCATTGGGTCAAATGCTGTCTGACGTGTTTCATGCCAATTTTTAGGCCCTTCTTGGCACATGGATTTTGACTACGGATAACTCCGTTTACCTTTGTTACGTCACGTTTGGTCGCTTCGTAACGTTCAGTCGCCCGACGATGACATGTGTGGCACGTTTGGTCACCGGCGACCAAACATGCCGCACATATCGTCGCCAAGCGACCGAATGTTCTATGAAGGTGGACACGAATGGTCGTCAATTTTAGGCCATACCCGAGCACGAAAGATCGCCACCCAAGCCCCCATTCCAAATCCCATATTTGCTTTTGTTTTGCAAAAACAGTGTGTTCATATGCGTGTGCATTCCTTTGTACGTGTCTGTGTGTATTTGAGTGACGGTGTATGCATATATATGTGCATGTATGTGCGTGCATGCGTATGTGTGAGTATTCGTGTGTAATACAGTTTGTTTTGTATAATACACGCACACACTTGCACACATTTGTGACACAAGTCAAGCACGATTCAAAGCACACAACCAAAACCCTGGGTATTTTTGGATGAAATTTGATGTGAATTTATTTTGCAAACAAACGAGAGGAAGCAATTTAGGAACACAATGCTTTTATATGCCACCACCCTTATGGCATTACATTTATTTCTATTTAAAAATATCTCATTCGTTTTGAATGTTATAAGATATCCACTGGAGTTTATGCGATATCTTATAATATCCTTCATAAGATTGATTAATTAAATATAGTTCCACGTTCCTCTCGAGAATCTTTCACTCATATGGAGACGTCACCATAAAAACATGAAATATCTTGTAGTTTTTCTTCATAAGATATCTCATTAGATATATGTGATATCTTACATTGTATATGATATCTCATAAACTTTATAAGATATCTTATTAATGTTATTAATTTAAGATGTCTCATAGACTTTACAAGATATCGTGTAATGTTTCAGAAAAATATCTTGCAACTTTTATAAGGTATTTTATTAAAGAACGTTTAAAAGATATCTCATATATTTTATAAGATATCTTATGAAATATAAGATATCTTATATGTTTTAAAAGATATCTCATAAAATTTATTAATTTTATAAGATATCTGATAACTTTATAAAGTATGATATCAATTTACTTTTATAACATAATTATCTTATAAAGCTTATTAGATATCTTGTATGTATCATAAGGTATTTCATGAAGTTTATGACATATCTTTAAAATATTCATTTATGAGATATTTTATAAGATAGATTAGATATCCTATAAAGTTTCTGAGATTTCTTATAAAATATAAGATATCTCATATGTTTTATAAGATGTCTAATAGAAACAGATTTATAAGATACCTTGAAAGGTGAAGATAACGAACAGTGATCAATCTCAGAACTCCTATAAGCAATACAAAATAGAGAGTTGGGCAAACACGGACCCCTGGACACACCAGAGGTGGGATCAGGTGCCTAGGAGGAGTAAGCATTCCCTGTCGACCGGTCACACCCACCGTGAGCCCTATATCCTGATCAGGTAAACGGAGTTACCCGTACTCAAAATTAATGTGCCAAGAAAGGCCTAATGGTCGGTAAGAAACACGGGGAGAAAAGCAAAGTTGGGGTTTGGGACTGGGAGCTTGTGTGGCGACCATTCGTGCTCGGGTATGGCCTAATATTGACGAACATTCATGTCCACCCTCACGGCACATTCGGTCGCCCGCCGACGATACGTGCGGCACAATTGGTCGTCTCTATTTTGTATTGCTTGTAGGAGTTATAAGATTGATCACTGTTCGTTATCTTCACATTTCGCGATTGGTTCGTTTTAAGATGATAATTGAGAAACTATAAAAGTACTGAAAATACCTGCGCGATTATAATTTTATTGGTAAGAGAGTTAATCAATTTCAAACGGCTGATACATTCGGCATCTGAAATAAAGTATATTTACCTGTAAATATAAAATAGTACCTGATTAATAAATGTTCCTTGTCTTTCTTTAAAGTATCTCGATGTTGTCTTAACTCATCAACACTCTTTTTTTCGTGGGCTAGTTTCTGCTGAAGATCTGCTATGCTGTTTATGTGTAACTGGTTTCTGCAATCTGAGTTTACTTTAGTAAGATCTTTGATCGTCCTCTCATTGTCTACCATTTTCTTCTTAAAGTAGTGAATAGCTTCCTCCTTAGCAGCACGGTCTCTGTTTGGAGATTACAAAGACAAAAGTCTTACCACATTGAATTATCAACAGTTCACCAAATTTACTTACTTTGTACGCCATATTGTTGTGAAAACTTAATTTTCTAAATTACATGTATTTATTTTGGACAACATCTCATTGTGAAACCTTAAGTTTCCCATGCTGGCCTTTGTTTGCTGTGGGCCTGCATCCTTGCTTATATCTCCATTAAATGCATAGTTGTCAATTTCCACGTTACTCCGGAAGGGGGCAACCCATAAATACTTGTACGTGTGCAAAGAAATTGATTGATTTTAAACGCAAGATGGCGGTCAAGTAACTTTGGTTGAATATTTATATGTCTATTCTGATCTTTTAAAAAATATCTTACTAATATATGATAAGTTTAATGATCTGTAAAATATGTTCAATACATTGTAACTGTAATGATTATTAATCAAATCCATTTGTTAAATTTCTCATAGTAACGATAGCTATTTGAAACGTATTCCAATTCTAGAGTTTTGTTTTTACATACTATTTCATATACACTTGTTTCAATCTTTATGCTTTTATTTTTCATATCTTTCTTCCGTGTTTTAAATATTGCCATAGATCGAGATGTCGAGGGATTCGATATAACAGAAAACAAATAAAGAACCAGAACATGTAAAATGAATACAACAATACAACGGTCCACAGAAGTTCTTAGTTATAAGTTACCTTATATTTTGACCAATGAAATGCACTGAGAAAATAAGCTCCGCCTACCACCGTGAGCCTCGGACAAACATTGGACATCCGTCATTGTTTTGTATAGTAAACACAAAAATGCATCGACCGATCATGTGTTAATAATACAGTGTGTGTGTGTGTGTATCTTTTTGTATGATGAATGATTAAACATTATCCCCTGGAATATCTAAATCAGACAGTTTGTATCCAGACAAACTTAATGGAGCCAAATTCCCACCATCTCCATCAACGAAAGACAAACTTGCAGAAGTGTATTGCCGTAGATTGCCTTATTTCATATGCCTTTAAAATCAGTTAAATGTCCACAAAATAAAGAAGATACGTATACATGAACTCGTTAATATGCTTTGTTGTTTGTTGTAGTACCCATACATTTACAACCAAGGCACATAGTACCGTTTTTCAGGGGGGGGGGGCTTGCTGATACACAATCTTCAATTTTCATACACGTTTTTACAACTGTCACAAAAGGGGAGGGTCAGTGGAAGTGTATATTAGTATATCATAGCTGTAAAGAAGAGAAGAGGGAACTGTAAAGGAAAAAAGGGTTGAGACGTTGTCAAATTACATTGCAATGAGCACTACATGCATGTTTGCAAAGTTTTAAAACACATGCAACTAAACATTTATCTTCGCTAGCCAAGGGTTTTTCCATATGGGGAGCGGATTGGACCGAAAACCCTTGGCTAGCGGAGATGCTAAAAAGCCAGTGTTTGCAAATTTTACTGTGCTTGTTAGCCATGGATTACATACTGATGACATTGATAATTAATTCATGAATTTGTATAACTGTATCAGTTAAACTTAGTAGCGAATGTTTCAACAAAACCCAAACGATGATCCTACCGGGATCTGCTGAAAGTAATTTTGTTTCGTTTTGTAAGCAATATGATGAGCCAATAACTGAATACTCATTCCCATATGACGTTAAACTGGGAGAAATGCACCTGTCAGGATACATAAGGAAATGGGATAGAACAATAAACCAAACCAAGTGCTTTACACTTTTCAGTAAAAAAAAAAATTCCCATCACTCTGATACAAAGCATCAATTAATATTACGTGTGTGTAGCTGCTTCGAATTCTTCTAAATGTTTATTCATAAGTGACATAAGCATAGTATTCAACCATGTTTATTTTGTGTTGAGAAATTATCTCATAACATCTTTCATGTTTCAGTTAATTATATTACAGGTAGAGTAATAAACCAAAAGATCTACCTGTAATGTGTAAAATTTTAGTAAAGAAAGTAAAATTATACTAATGCATTCCACTTTGCATATAATGTAAATAAAGAAAATATAATATTATAATTATTTGTTTAGAAAATTAGATTCAGAAACGTCAACTTATTTCTGATAACGATATGTACACGTGTATATAACTTAATAAAGACAATTTATCAAAATTTAGTAAATGAAATACACTTACATGTATACCGTATGTATCGAATACACTCAGTTTAAAATACATGACGTTGAGGTCGTGTTTATGTTCCTAAAATAGCAGACAATGCATCCAAATCACGTGGTATCGTCTTTTGTATAGAGTGAGAAAGTCTGGGTAGGTCATCGAGTTCAAACAGGTTTCCATAATGGAGAGGCCTGTAGTGAAATTTTGCTAATTGTTTTTTTTAAATATCGACGATATGGGCTACGTTTATCGCCATACGAAATTAAAACGTTTATGATAATATACAACCATAGCCTAATTTATTCAATTGTACCTAATATCGTTCATATATTTTCAAATCTGTAAAAGTATGGGCGGGGCCAAATTCCTATGAGAACTTCGGCAAATGAGGAAACCCCAAGCTTAAATTCGGCGCTATATACCGTTTGTGGCGAATTTATGCGCCGTGTAACATTTAAATCATGAAAGTGCAAATGTTGATAAGTTGAATCATGTACATTTCAACATAAAACAAGAAAATTTATTTTTATAGATATATTGGGGGTCTTTTCATTTAACCATTTCACTTCATCATTTATCGAGACGGTGACTTTTTATTTATGCTGATCATTACGATATATTAACATTTTAATCAATCTATTGACCAAAGAATGTAATTATTGAATAAATGTATGAAAAACAAATCTCAACGGCCTGCTTGACAAGAGCAATGAAAATTAAGCATTACAAAACCCGAGGGATTATCGTCATCCTAACGCGAGGCATAACGTTTCGGTCGGATTTCTATACTTTTGTGAGTGGAATGAAATAATTTGAAAGCATATGAATAACAATGAATGGCCTGTTTTAACTCCAAGAATTTTTTGCTATGGAAAAGAAATCTTAAGTAGATATATCGACTGTGTAAAACACGGAAAAGGCTGATCAAAGTACCAAGGCGAAGTAAGAACAAATAAGCTATTCACGGTTTTGTGCCTCTTGCTTTCGAATGATATTCAATTAAATCCTGGACCTATTGTTACCTACACCTGTATAGGTTGTGCGAATAATAACACGTCGGTCGTTAAGTTTAATGGCAATGACGAGATTGAATGGATTTGTGATTCGTGAATCAACGACATAGCTGAAAACTTTTACAACACCGCAAACATTGAAGAAAATGATATTAATCTCCCTAAAGGTACAATATTTGCTCAAGTGAATCTATGTGGTTTAATGAATAAACTGGACCGAATCAGAATTTTACTTAAAGATAGGATTTACGATATTCTAGCAATCTTTGCAAGTAAACAAGATTCAAATATGGCGGATTCTGAAATACAGGTAAACGGGTACCACACTGTATGCAGAGATCGCAATAGACATGGTGAAGGTGTTCTAATGTACATTAAAGAGAAATGGACAATCAAAAACGTCTGCAAGTGTGAAATGTTTGAAATGCTTACTGTGGATATTAAATTAATGAACTCTCCGACAATAAATATTGGGATTGTGTATCGACCGCCGGATTCAAACACCCAATGGCTAGAAAATATTGAGGAGTATATCGAAGATATAATGAGTAGTGGTCACGAACGTGTAATAATGTTGACCAACTGAAAACATCCATGGAAAAGTTTGGCTTAGAGCAAACTATTACGGAAATCACCCGAGTTACAAAAGATTCCAGCACGCTCATCGATCACATCTATGTAAACCTGCGTGAAGTTTACAGCTCATCTGGTGTAGTGCCAATAGGTCTGAGTGGTCATCACCTCAGTGGTATATGTAGTCCGAAAGAAAAGTAAGCGTGATACACACAATGATCATATACTTGTATATGTGAAATACAGAGATCAGAAGAAATTAGACGAAAATGGTTTTCTCAGGGGATCTGTGGGATGTTGAATGGAACAACATTAAATCATCTAAAAACGTAAATCAAATGTGGTCAACATTTATGAAGCTTTTCATGGAAATAGATTACAAACATATGTCAGTCAAAGAGCGTCGTATCCAGGCCGATTCCTAAAAATGGATTAACGACGACGTTCTATCTGAAATTCGTCAACGGGATTATCTCAATCAGAAGGCTTTTAAGATTCAGCAACGAATCGGACTGGGCCTTATATCGATCAGCATGGAACAATCGGTGACGCTAAAAGGGAAATTGTTGACAATGCGATAAATCAATGCAGTGACAAACCTAAGGATATGTGGAAAAGATTAAAGCAATTTTTACCATCTAAATCTACAGGCGCATCAGGATCCTACCTAGAAATTGTTGGTGAAGTTATTTCAGACTCCTAAACATTTCAAATGCCTTCAATAATTTATTTTGTGGCATAGGTCAAAGAGGTATAGCGCATTTGCTGACGAAACGGCCGACTCCGAAATCTAAATGGAAAACAACGGTTTCCAATTATAGACTGGCGTGTTATATTTAAATATAAGGCCAACGTTTTTGATGTTTCGTTAACCAATATAAATAACTGCCGCAGTTTATCATTACTGACATTTATATGAGTCGTTCTTTAAACAATAAACCATTTTCCTATTTGGAATGATGAACAGCACAATATTTTCATAGGTGCATACATATTACACAACAACCCTTTTACATATGGCATTGCTTAACTGACTGTCTTTTTCTGACATGACTGCAGTACCTTTAATAGATTTCATCAGTTCATTTGCCGTTGGTTGATAATTCGAGTGTTTAGCTTTGCCTAAATATCATATGACAGTTACTACATGAGTTTTTATATTTACTTTTGAGAAGTCAAACTGTATAACAGTTCTTTTCCTCCCTTGACCTATTTTACTTATTACATGCTGTGCATTTGTGCCCTTTTTCTTGTAGTATTTGTTTAGTTTTTCGTCAGCCACATTATAATTACGGTTTGAAAATCCTGTGCACACAGGCAGATGTTAGTGTAAACAAACGGAACTACAGTGATCTCGAAATTAATTCCTTTACTTTAAGTCGTAACTTGCAAATATTGGAAGTTATGATGAAAATGATTAATATTTGTTATGATAGATGTATCACATTTATAAACCCCCCCCTCAAGAAAACGACACAAAAAATGAAAAGCCAAAAAAAAAAATAGATTGGGAAAAGATTGGACTTGAACTCGGAATGTATGGTTTAAGTGTTACATGTAGATTACCGAGCACCTAAACCACTTGGCCACCCAGGCATGTAAGTTTAAAGGTTTAACGTTTGACACACTGCCACATGTATATCTCAAGGTAAATTTTGAGAACGATTTTTTCATATTTTATCCATTTTCAACAAGAGGCCCACCTTAAACCAAATTTCCTCAAATGGACTTATATATAGTCATACTCAAGTAAAACAATTTCAGTGTTTTATTTCTGGTTTAGGGTGGCCTTTTGCAACAGTTTGCAATTGTTTAGGCTCATTACGTTACATCTACTATGTACTCTATATAATCACGGTGATGTTTATGCTTATCAAATAAAAATACTATCAACATATAGATATCTTTATCATGTAATTTGGGTAAACAGAAGTATAAACTGACATTGTATAGCAAAATATTTGTAAAAAATGATATTCAAGAAAAAAGTATTTATGTAGGCGAAATTGCATACAAAGTGCGCTATACTCCTTTGCGACAAACTTTGATTATTCGCTCCCGAAAATTGAACAACTGATGCCAAATGGCTCATTTACAATTCAAAATGTATCTATAGAATGTTTTAAGAAATATCAGATTCAAAAGCTACAGGTATAGATGACATTTCTGTAAAATTACTGAAAGTGAGATGATGTTGTAGCTGACATATTGTGTTGCATCATTCATTTGTCTATACGGGAGGGTGACGTTGTAAATGAATGGGGGGAAAACTAGGGTTACCCCGCTTTTTAAATCTGGGGATAATTTCCACGTTAATAATTATAGACCAGTATCTGTTTTACATGTACCTATCATAAGCAAAATTATGGAAAGACATGTTTTAACGCTTTTTACGAGTATTTGAATGCAAATAATCTTTTAACAGAGCATCAATCAGGTTTCAGACCAAAACATTCTTGCGAAACTGCTTTACATAATATTCACAAATGGCTTGAGAATTTTGATAAAGGGAAACTTACAGGTGTACTTTTTATTGATTTAAGCAAAGCATTTGACACAGTTAATCATGATGTATTGATGCACCACCTTTTAACTTTTGTATTTGTGAACAATACAACTTTTAAATGGTTCCATTCTTACATGTATGTATATGAAAGATCGCAATGTGTCAAATGAAAAGGGACCATCTGTGTTTCAAAGTATTTCCGCTTCAACCTTTCATTTTCATCTTGCAAAAAATCTCAAATTCTACAAAAATA
Organism: Ostrea edulis; assembly: GCF_947568905.1. Lineage (NCBI taxonomy): Eukaryota > Metazoa > Mollusca > Bivalvia > Ostreida > Ostreidae > Ostrea > Ostrea edulis. The sequence continues at coordinate 6,310,613 of NC_079165.1, forward strand.
TATAACTCTCTAATATTTGAAAGGTTTCATTTTCCATTTTTTATACGCCCGTCATGGTATGGCGTCGTCTGTCTGCCCGGACCTTGTGGGCAGGATACAGACCAAACCGTAAGCTCCAGGACTTTACAACTTAGTACATTTGATCACCATGATGAGAAAAAGATGCCTATTGTTTTTCAAGATCAAAGGTCCAGGTATCACTAAGAAGGAACTCCTTGTGAGCAGGATACAAACTGAACCGTAAGCTTTAGGACATTACGATTTCGTGTATTTGATCACCATGATGAGAGGAATATGTCTATTGTTTTTCCAGATCAGAAATCAAAAGTCAAGGTCGTAGTATTGCTTAGTAGGAAAACCTTATAGGCAGGATATAAACCGAACCGTACGCTCCAGGATATTGCAACTTGGTAGCTTTGATCAACATGAGTGATGAGAGGAAGATGCCTATTATTTTTCAAGGACAAAGGTCAATGTTGCAGTATCAATTAGTAGGCAAACCTTGTAGACAGCATACAAACCGAATTGAAAGGGCTAGGATCATCACACTTGGTACATGTACACTTTATGCCAAGTGGAGGATGTTTATCATTTCTTAAAGTCAAAGGGCAAGGTCGTAGTAGCAGGATAGAGACTGAAGCGATGGGGTAGGACCATCAAACTTTGTACACATACATCTTATGCCAAGTGAAAATATTACATACAGAGTACATGATTTGTCTTGTTTTTATGATGCAAAGAAAGTATGTCACACCCAGATGATTGCTGATACTACTTGAAGCCAAGTTCTACAAATCATGGTGCAAGAAAAACACCGTACCATATATTAGCTTTTCACGAGCGTGTCATATACCGTTGGCGGTACTCTTTTAACTTATGTAAATCTGTATTTATAAAACCTTTTAAATACTTGTTTACATGTAACATCCGAAAATACTTCCTTCTGACATTTTAGATATTGGTTTTGCCAAGTAAAGATCCCCAGAAATATTAGTGCTGTGGTGGAGATTCGATGAATAGAAATATTTTCTTGAAAATGCATGTGTTATGACTCCAATATATTGCTTCAATCTTTATTTTGTTATTTTTATTCCTTTCTTCCATGTTTTCGATAGTGCCATAGATCGATATATAGAATTTGACATAATGGAGAACAAGTAAAGAGTGTGACAATGGGTGATTCTTATGAAAGAACCAGAACATCTATCGTAAATACAATAAATACTCTTCATTGATAATTTCCGATATTATTCCTTGTTCATCAACACTGTCTACATATATCACAGCACCTGAACACAGTCTTGAGGGATCTGGGATAAAATAGATTGTCGTAAGAGGCGATTAAATGGGATGGTCCTTCGATGAGGCCGTAAACATTTAGGTCCCGTGTCACAGCAGGTGTGACACAATATAGGTCTACACCTGCTAAAAGGCCGTAAGTGCAGAACTTAGGCCTAACTTTTGCAGCCCTTCAACGGCAATGGTGACGTCTCCATATCAGTGAAAAGGTCTCGAGAGGGAGGTTAAACAATATCCAATCAATCAATCAACCTACGTGTTAACTCCTGACTTGGGGTGTCTTTCGCCAACATAGATTTTCAGGAATTCAACATTTTAGTTTGAATGAATAAATGTCTGATAGCATATATACTAACATGGCCCGTGTTTGCCCAACTATTTTGCATTCCTTATCGGAGTTATGAGATTGATCACAGTTCATTATCTTCACCTTTTCATTCATATAAAAGTACAGCTTGCTATACATATTTCTTTATGGATGTTTAGTCTTTAATTACTTTAAATTCAATAACACTTACTTCTGGATTAAAACGTTTTTCTCTTTCAACTTTTCATTTTCCTCTAGCATTCTGCAACACAGAAGACCAATGAACATGACAGAGTGTATTGGTATCAGGTGACAAATAATAATGAGGTTATAGTTAATGTAATACCCAAATAGTGCAAGGCGTTTCAAAATATCTGCCACATTTTAAATTCTCAATCTCTTCAAAAATCTATGTCTCTATATATGCACATAAGATTGCATTTCTAAATTTTATCTTACAGATCCATATCAGAATTTATAAAACCCTTTCAATTCGAAAATACTCATTTAGTTCTGGCATTGTTAGATATTAGATTTCACAAGAAAAGATCAAGCCAGATACAACTGTATACTAGTTCTTGAAGATAGGATTCAATGAATTGAGACATTTTATGTAAAATGCACGTGTGAGGACTTCAATAAAATATCTGTCTTATAAACTCCAAAATATGGATTCAAATAACCTTATTTTTTAATTTTCTTCATATCCCGAATTATACATGACAATTATGTACATCTATAAAAGGTAGCTTAATGTACAACCACACCTTTGGAATTCATCTTTTCCTAATTGGACAGATTTTGGTGCAATTTTATTTCTCTCATTTTCATCCATTTTCATCTTATAGTATTGAATGGCCTCCGCAGCACTCTTTTTTTCGTGGGCTAGTTTCTGCTGAAGATCTGCTATGCTGTTTAGGTGTAACTGGTTTCTGCAATCTGAGTTTTTTTTAGTAAGATCTTTGATCGTCCTCTCATTTTCTGCCATTTTCATCTTAAAGTAGTGAATAACCTCCTCCTTAGCAGCACGGTCTCTGTTTGGAGATTACACAGAAAAAAGTCTCATCACATAAAATTATCAACAGTGCGCCTAAATTACATGTATTTATTTTGGACAGCATCTCATTGAGAAAGTTTCCCATGCTGGCCTTTGTAGGCTGTGGACCTGCATTCTTGCTAACCTCTCCTTTAAATGAATAGTTTTCAATTTCCGCGTTGATACGGAAGGGGGCAACTCATAGATACTTGTATGTTAAGTTGATTTTCACAGCAAGATGGCGGTCAAGTAACTTTGATTAAATATTTATATGTCTATTCTGAACCTTTCAAAACATTTCCTACTATTATATGACATGTTTAACGACCTGAAAAACGTTTCAATAAGTCATTACTGTTACGATTATCAATCAAATGCAATCTTTAATTTTGTCATAGTAATGATATTTCAAATATATTATTTACTTGAAATAAATTCTAATTCTAGCGCTTTTGGTTTCACAAGAAAATATATAGACTTGCTTCAATCTTCATGTTGTTATTTTTATTCCTTTCGTCCATGTTTTCGAGACATAGAGGAATTCGACATAACAGAAAACAAATGAAGAGTATATAAAGAGTGTGACTGGTTAATTGTTTACTGAAAGAACCAGCACATAGAGACTAAGTACAATAAATGCTCTTCATTGATAATTTCCGATTTTATTCCCTATACATCAACGCTGTCTACATATATCACAGTATCTTAACACAGTCCCATGGGGATCCGAGTTAGAATAGACCCTCTGTACCACTTACTTGTCGAAAGAGGCAACTAAATAAGGCGGTCCTTCGGATGAGACCGCAAAAAATACTAGGCCTAGTGTCACAGCAGGTGTGGCACGATATAGATCCCTGCTCAAAGGCCGTAAGCACCGAACATAGGCATAATTTTTGTAGTCCTTCACCGGCAATGATGACGTCTCCTTCTCAGTGACTAGGGGTGTCCTTCGCTTACATAGTTATTCCGGAATTCAATATTTGTATGTGATAATTTCAGCTTGAATTGTCTCAATGAATAAATGTCTGATAGTGTGTATACTAACATGGTCTGTGTTTGCCCAACTATTTTGCTTTCCTTATCGGAGTTATGGGGAGATCACTGTTCGTTATCTTCACCTTTTCATGCTATCCAACTATAGTCCAGTTGGACATGTCATTACTGGTGATGTTGAACTAATTGAAAATGAGGACATCAAATCACTTATTCTAAAAGGTCCGAAATACAGAGAACCTCGGTCTTTCAATTGGCGACAGAACTTCATCATTATCATGAATTCTGTCAAAGATTGTGCCAGACGATGGACTAAATATGAAAAAGAAGAACATGATACATTATCAGAATGGATTAAAACTGTAAGAGGAATATTAAAATCCCGCATTAGACAAATAAAAAACTACCACTTACCCTTCTGTGTTTAGTAAACCAGAAATGATAAAAGAACTAGATAAGTTATATGAGTTGGAGTTCCTCATTGACAATATCTTTGGGGTCTTTGGTGATCAGGTCTTCCAAAAGGCTGTTGGAAATCCCATGGGCACGATTTGTGCTCCTTTGTTAGCTGACCTGCTTTTATATTCCTATGAAGCAGAATTTATTCAAAAACTTCTACGTGAGATGAAATTTTTTTTGTTGTTGTCATTGAGTTAAATGCTGTCTGACTTGTTTAATGCCAATTATTAAGCCGTTCTTGGCACTGATTTTGACTACGAATAACTCCATTTACCTGATCAAGATATAAGGCTCACGGAGGGTGTGCCCTGTCGACAGGGGATGCTTACTCCTCCTAGGCACCTGACCCCACCTCTGGTATATCCAGGGGTCCGTGTTTGCACAACTCTCTAATTTGTATTCCTTATCGGGGTTATGAGATTGATCACTGTTCGTTATCTTTACCTTTTCTTTCATACAAAAGTACAGCTATCCATACATATTTATTTATGGATGTTCAGTAATTAATTACTTTAAAGTTAATAGCACTTACTTCTGTATTTCAATGCTTCTCAGTTTCAACTTTTCATTTTCCTCTAGCAGTCTGCAACACAGAAGACCAATGAACATAACATATTGTATTGTTATCAGGCAACAAATAATAATGAGGTTATAGTCAATGTAATAGCCAAAAAGTACATTGTGTTTTATAATATCTCCTACATTTCAAATTCTCAATCTTCACCTTTTCATTCATACAAAAGTACGGCTATCCATACATATTTCTTTATGGATGTTCCGTAATTCATTACTTTGAAGTTAATAACACTTACTTCTGTATTTCAACGTTTTTCAGTTTCAACTTTTCATTTTCCTCTAGCATTCTGCAACACAGAAGGCCTATGAACATGACATATTGTATTGGTATCAGGCAACAACAAAAAATGACCTTATGGTTAATGTAATACCTAAAAAGTACAGGGTGTTTAAAAATATCTGCCACATTTTAATTTCTCAATCTCTTTAAAAATATATGACTATATCATGTAAATATAAGCCTGCATTTCCAAATTCTACCTTACAGTTCGATCTATATCCGTATTTATAAAACCTTTTCAATACTTTTCCAGTATTCATAAATACATAGTAGTGACCTTGTGACATGTAGATTTTGGATTTGTCAAGTAAAGGTCACCCCCTGAGGTATTACTTCCTGTAGTAGAGGTTCGATGAATAGAAAAAATTTCGTGTAAATGCATGTGTTATGACTCCAATAAAAATATCTGTCTTACAAACTCCAAAAATGGATTAAGATAACCTTATTTTCTTTTCTCTAGATCCCTGATTATACATCACAATTGCTAGAACTGCATATTTACTCCAAGCACAAAACGAATTTCATGAACTTCGGTTACTTTTTATGTTACATATTTCGTTCTCTCAATGAATTCAATGGTTCACCTACCTCATATTTTCTGTCTTTAGCTCGTATATTATTTCTACCATTAATCTAAAAACGATCAAGCATAAAATATTGCATTTCACAAAATGATGTCCACTAATTAGTACTTAGTATTTAAAACAGAAGCAAACAATGAAACGTGTATACCCTTATTGGTTAATTTATCAATAGTAGTACATGTAGTATTGACAAAACTTATTGAAATATCGCAATATCCAAGTATAACATTACTCATGATATCGACACTTCATATAGGCCTTCCTATGGCCACGCCTTGTATTACTACGCATAGGCATTCGAACACGTTCCTGTCATACAACGTTTTCCCGCTATTCTTCGAAACGCGGGAAAACTACAGTATGATATACACTTCTGTAAATGCAATCCTTTTGCATACAAGACAACTAAACACAACTTTGGTGTAAGCCAGGCAAGCTTAGAATAAATGTCCAAAGGTTAGCAATAGATTAAATATATAGGAAATAAAGACCTAGCTAAAATATATGCATGATAATATACTGATAAAAACTGTAACTGGAAATGAAGCCCATGTTTGATACACACACTCACATATATAATATATAAACATAGTCATAATCCTAGCTTTTTTGAAACAGAGAGCCTGCTCTCTAAACTGTCTTTTACATAACCATCCTTGGACGAATCTAACGCCCATCTACCATGTTTCGTCCAGCACCGCTCATTTACATTGGAATTTGCGGCAGCTGTCGCCCCTCCTGAACGCAAAGAATGTAAACCAATATTAATGTTCCCCATAACAGATTTAAGCTTGGACAAAATGCACTCTCTTGCGCGTGTATAACTAAGCTTTTTGTCTTTATAAATCAGCTTTAAACCATCCTTTGATTTAAATACCGCCTTAAACAAAAAAAGATCTGAAGAAATATGTATAGTTCCTAATGATACGTAACGTTGAAGCATACTGACTGGACAAGCTGAACTAAGGCCCGAAGCAATTAGAATTTCATTCCCCTGTCTATATTTATCGGTTTTTCTTTTGTTAATAAATATTTTTACATATCCATCCATGAAGGTAATGTCTGAACAACAAAGCGAACTTAGTTCATCAAAGCGCAAAACTCCAGCAAAAGAAAGTAGAATCATGCACAAATCGCGCACTTCCGACAAATTGGTGCTGTTAACATGTAAATCACAAAGTAAAATTAAATCGTTGACTGTAACAATTTCCTTTTTGGTAACTCTAGACTTAGCATGACGCTTGGAAGACTCCACTAAAGGCCGCACGAAGGGATGTTCGTTGGGATCTTTATGGCCTAATATAGAATGTGTCCACTTTATAGCATATAAAGCGCTAGAAATCACATGAAAAGAACATCCAATATTCAACAAATGTGTGAAATATAGTGAAATATGAATTGGATTTGCTGGTATGGCTGATTTTCTTTTGCTGTTGATAAAGTTTGACCATCTGTTGAAAGACGAAAGATATTTCTTGCTGGTGTTTGCACTTTTAGATTTCAGAATATATTCACTCATTTTTGCCGCCAATACTGCGTTGTCCGATGATTCCAGATCCACACCTACCGTAATTAAAATGTCCTCCATGTTCTTCTCAACATTTAACTCTGAAAATAAGTTAAGAAATATTGACATCTAAAATTCAAGCCGAAATGCTACCATGTCAAAAAATTTATGACCTCCGAATATGCCATTTGCACCTCTACCTCTCTCGGTTATCATTGAATTAACTTTCTGAACGTCCTTGATAAAAGGCTCCCAGTCATCTCCTTTGCATAATAAAGGCCAGAAAGGGGCCGATTTCCAATAAGGAACAATCAAAGTACCCTTCCCCCTGTCTTGCTTCAATTTGTTTAATGTCTTGCAAACCAATCTAGGTGGAACCAACCAATTATTGTCTTCACCCCAGAATTGTTTAAAGGCATCTACTCCGCTGGTATTTGGGCACCATCATCTTGAGTTAAATTTAAAACATTTTGTATTGTAGTCTGTAGCGAATCTGTCACATGTGTGTGTGCCCCAATTGTCAATATGTAGAAAAACATTGTTCTTTATTCCCCAGTCATCACTATCGAAACATTTGCTAAGCATATCTTCTCTAAAATTGCTTTCTCTTGGCAACCAATGAATATATAAGTTTATTTGTAAATTCTGAATTTTTACTAAAATTTCAAATGCAATTTCATGCAAATAAGACTTTTTGCTACCGACCTCTAAAATTCTGCAAGCATTTTTGCTGTCAGTACACCATGTAACTGTTTTACCACGAATATTAGTATTCAGAGACCTGTTGATTGTCTCTAGTTCCCTCCATGTGGAAATTCTCGTAGATTCCTCTACTGTCCAGAGTCCCATTACCTCTGTAGTAGCTCTGCGACTTCACTGTAAGCTGACTTTATATTTTGCCCATTAATCAACCTGGAATTATCCTTCCAAAATTCTAATTCTGCCAAAGATTGCGAACTTAAGTCAATGCATGAATTCCAACTGACCCTTGTCATTATGTCTTGATACAAACATCTTGTTTTAAACATGACCGTGTTTCCTATAGCGGTTTCCATAGATATGATCTGGCCTACTATACTAGCTATAAATTTCACCCGAAAACGTGAACCACCCGACTGAATCCGTGTATATACCTCGTGTATACACTTGAGCATCTTATCAATTCTCTCTGAAGTTACTTTTAAAACACCATCTAACGTGTCCCAATCAAAACCCAACCACACTGAATTTTGTTGTGGAAACCAAAAACGTTTAGATTCAGCAATAATAAAACCAAACTCTGTTGAATCATGTTTGATTAAATCCCTAAGTATAGAAGCTTGATAAAACTCGCTAGAACCAGCTAAACCATCATCTAAATACACAATGACACGAAAACCCGACGACCTCCAATGCAGGACTACTTTCCTCATAAGTTTAGTAAAAATAAAACCTGCCGAAGAAATGCCGAAATGGCAAAACGTTAAACACAAATACTTACCAACGCCATCGATTTCCCATTGAAATGATGTTCTGCTATTTCGATGCGATGATATGCCGATTTTAAATAGAAACTGAATATGAAATCTCCTTTCTGAAATATTTCTCTAGCAACTTTAACGTCCTCCATTCTGAATGAAAATTCGTGAATACAACTATTGATGTGCCTACAATCCAAAACCAAACGAGGTTTACCTGCTTTGTTGAAAGCTACAGTCAATGGATTAACCACAAAAGGAATGTTACTGACCTCTGTTACGCAACCTTTGTCAATGAGACTTTGAATCTCTAAACGAACTATACTACTCAAAATTTGATAAGGATCACTAGGTTATATGTGTGTAATTTACCACTAACATAACAAAAGACATAAATTTGACTCAGAAACGTGTTTACTCGGGTTATGAATGAAAATTCATAAACGGCATCAACTTTTATCAATACGGAATGCTTGAAATCTGATAACAACACCAAAAGGCATTTCATTACAAAAAGATAACAGCAAACCAGAGAAAGAATAACACAGTTTTGGGGGATAGTCCATCATTACACTTAGTCGATGAAGTGTCAATACCGGGTATGGCCTCCCCTTGCATCAATGACGGCTTGACAACGTCTAGCCATGCTGTCAATAAGCACCCGGATGTTTCCAATGGGAAGGTTGTTCCACTCTTCCACGAGGGCGTTTCCGAGCTCTGCCAAAGTCGTGGGTAGTGCTCTACGGTGTGAAAGGACAACCTGCAGCATATTCCATACATGCTCAATCGGGTTCAAGTCCGGCGAGCGCGCTGGCCAGTCCATACGGACAATTGTCTCCTGCTGAAGGTACTGCTCCACCACCCTGGCGCGATGAGAACGGGCGTTATCATCCATCAGGATGAACTCAGGGCTAACAGCACCAGCGTAGGGTCTGACGTAAACATCGATGATCTCATCCCGGTACCGCACCCCCGTCATTGTTCCTCTCTCCAGGACATGAAGATCTGTTCTTCCATCCCTGCTGATTCCACCCCAGACCATGATTGAACCACCACCATAACGGTCATGTTCACTGATGTTGGCATCATGGAAACGTTCACGTTGTCGTCGCCACACTCGGTGCCTCCTGTCTGTAAAGTCCAAACAATACCTGGACTCATCGGTGAACAGAACTTGAACCCAATCGTTCTGTGTCCAAGAGACATGATCTTCAGCTCAGTCCAATCGCTCCCGCCGGTGTCGAACAGTCAGAGGGACTCGAACACATGCCCTTCTCGAGTTGAGACCTGCATTGTGAAGCCGATTCCGTATCATCTGAGTGGACACATTCACCCCCGAGGCGTTCAGGACGTCGTTACGTAGGCTGGTTGCTGTCCAGAAGGGATGGCGCCGTGCCTGAAGAACCACAAAATGGTCTTGGCGTTGGGTTGTCGATTTCTGACGACCACCCCCATGTCGGTGTGCTGCTGTAACAAAAGTTTACTGTCGGTTCCAGGCCCTGTTTACAACGCTCTGGCTGATGTTTAGTGCATTTACAACGTCACGTTGTGAATAGCCAGCGTCGAGCATTCCAATACATCTGCCCAGTTGTTCTGTCGTCAGGCGACGCCTTACACGTTGAAGGGGCATTGCGTTGATAAACGTAGTGTAAACACTCAAGTGAGTTTGAAATTTTAGAAAGAATCAGACACCGATCTGAGTGAAAATCGTGCAATGGTAGCAAAAGCATAAAGTGTGATGAGAAACGCATTTCCCATGGCATGAAATGCACGTGCAAGTTTGTTGAAGACGTTTTTGATTTCACTTGGACACAATATTGCCAGTTATGCAGTTATTAATTTTTTAAACATAAAAATATCTATGATCCTTATCAAATTTTGAGTAGTATATTTTGATATTGTCCTTAGCCGATTTGTTATTGCTTAAACATACGCTAGTTGGAATATATTTGAACGGAATCTTGTATCCGTTTCCTACCACATCTAAAATATACTTATCTGCCTGTATTTCAACAAAATTTGTCAAATGACCTCTCAAGCGCCCAACTGGGCTTACATTTTCGTTGACTTGGGTCACAAAACGGCGATCTTTCAATTCATTTTGTATTGTTCTGTAAAACAATTCTTTGTTAAATCATTGTATTTTGCATGAAGTAAATTCTGTGCAGTACTTTTTAAACTACGTGTACTTAACTTAGAGCCTGTCTCTTTGCTGAAGCTGGTGCAGTCCTTTGCCCAGTGACCTGTAAAACCGCATTTGAAGCATGCCCCGGACTTTTTGCCGCCCTCGTATGACCTGGACTGATTTTGCGTGCTGGGAGCTTCCTCGGGGTATGGGTTGTTGCGTCTCGACGCTCTAGCTTTTTGGGTCCGCTCCTCCTTTAACTTCTTCTCAGCTCTGATTTCAGCTTTGAAGATGCGTTTTTCATCCTCCTCGTCGGACGCCAATTCGTGCTGTGTGTATTCCTGAACGGATATCCAACCCGTTTTGGAAGAATCGGCCAATTTGATTAATTTTTGTCGTTGATGAATAAGATCAATACCTGATGATATGCTGCTAAAAGCCGTTTCTGGGTTTCCTTCGCTGATACTTGTGTTAGCTTCTATCAATTTCTCTCTGACACTGTTGTTAAATTTATACGGAGCCTCATTCCCTTTGCGCTTGAAAATGATAGTCTTGTCATTCGTTGCCTGCAGTTTGGCATGCTGTTATTCGTGTTGTTGACGTTGCTGTTTAGATATCTTTTACTCGAAAGAAGATAGTTTAGAGTCCATTATTTCGGACACTCGCCGCAATAAGTCGTCATTTTGAATAGCCATGCTGCCCGTGGAAAATGAAAAAAATTGTGCTACGTGCACTTCGTGAGACTGGCTTAGAATGCCCTTACTCATGATATCGACACTTTATATAGGCCTTCCTATGGTTACGCCTTGTATTACTACGCATAGGCATTCGAACACGTTCATATCATACGTTTTCCCGCTATTCTTCGAAACGCGGGAAAACTACATTATAACGACCATAGAATTTGCTAAATGCTGACTTTAAACGAAACTATTGAAATCCTTATAACATCAACTTATCTGTCAGTAGCCTGTTTTGGTTTCAATACCTGGTCATACGCAGAACAAGCTCTTCCGTATCGAATCAGTTGAGAGACATAAACACCATATGCAGGTGATAATGTAATATTGCTAGATAAATATGGGAAGCTGACGATGGAGAAGCTAAAGTCATTCCGTTTATAAATTGTTTATAAAGTTGAGTTGTTAGTTTGATTAATTGGATATTGTTTAACGTCCCTCTCGAGAATATTTCACTCATACGGAGACGTCACCATTGCTGGTGAAGGGATGCAAAATTTAGGCCTACTTTCGGCGCTTACGGCCTTTGGGTAGGGAGGGATTTTTATCGTGCCACACCTGCTGTGACACGGGACCTAGGGTTTTTCGGTCTCATCCGAAGGACCGCCTCATTTAGTCACCTCTTACGACCAGCAAGGGGTACTGAGGACTTATTCCCACAGACGAGTTGTTAGTTTGATGTTAACATCTATGTTCAATGAAATATCTAAAAGTGTGAAGAAGATGTGAAAGACTCTGTAATGTCTTTTAGTTCGTGTTTACTGGGATATATCGAATCAACATATGAATGAAAACGATTATTGTTAGTAGATAAAACGTCGTCGATTTATCGGGTTGAAGGTCACCACAAGAGATTTTTCTTCTCATGTAGAAGCTTTTGAAGAAATTTTGCCTCGCAATAATATAGAAACATGTCAGCTAATAAAGGAGCACAATTCGTGCACATGGAGAATTCCAACATACCATCGGAAGACCTGATCACCAAAGACTACGAAGATATTGCCAATAAGGAGCTCTAGCATGTTTTAAACATCACCTTCAGGGTTAGGGTACTTGTGCGTGGAATCAGAGCAATATGTTGAAACATCCTTTATTTGTCATCCCCAGTGCTTAATTTGAGATTTTACTAAAAGTGTATAAAACTAAATTTTGTATTTACAAAATACGAAACTAAAGTGTTATATATGCATGAAAAAGTGGACATATTGAACAGTAATCAATCGCATATAACTCCTATAAAGAATACCAATTTAAGAGTAGAGCAAAAAAGGACCCCTGAACACACCAGAGGTGGGAGCAGGTGCCTAGGAGGAAGAAACACACCTTGTCGACCGGTAACACCTGCTGTGAGCCCTATATGTTGTTCAGGTAAACGGAGTTATCCGTAGTCAAAATTACTATAAAGATAACGACCTAACACTTAGTATGAAACATGTCAGACAGCATTCGATCTAATAACAGGTTCTATTTGTAAATTAGATCGTTATAAGGACCATAAAATTTGTGAACTCCTAACTAACTATGTATGTATGTATGTATGTATGTATAATGAATGGACTTACTCAATAGTTTTTGCAGACTCTCTTCGTGACATGCTAAGTCTGACATCTGGAGGCAAAGTCAGCCATCCCTTCAAACTAATCGACGGTGGTTTGCTATTTCCAATAATAATACATTGAATTAATGTTCATTATTATCATCAGATTTATTTCTATTCTTCACAAAACCCATTGAAGTATACATTAAAGTCATATGTTTTCCTCACAGGCAATTGTATGGCTTGGGTTCAAATTTACTATTACAGATAAAAGGTGTAGAACTCAAAATATAGGGTACCCGATGTTAGGCTATGTAAAATAAATAAACCAAATGGTGTAAAATTATACTCTGTATTCTAATAATATATTCATCAATTCACATTACTACCAAAATTCATCCCGAATGTTACATGAATTTTTAATATATTTTTTTTAGATTGGCTAACTTGGGTACCCTATATTTAGAGCTCTATACCTTTATTCTTTAATAGTACATTCGAACCCAAGCGATACAATTGCCTGTGGTTTTCCTAATGGGGTAATCAGCAGGTTCAAGATCTATTCTGGGAAACATCATTTACGATATATGTAACATTCAAGGAATCAAATGAAACAAAAAACATTAATTCATTTTATGACGTCTTGTATTTTACTTTACCCATTTATAGATGCAAGTTCTTCACTTTTATCTATCAGCCATTTCTTCTTTGCATAACATTGCATCAAAAGGCATTCAAGATATCTACAATTAATTAAAACAGTTTATGACTTCCATACTTATACTTCAGCTTTTTCTTCACCATTTCAAACTGGTCGCGGTAGCTCAGTGGTAGCCGTTCGCTTCGTAACCGGGAGATCGTGGGTCCGAGCCCCGCTCGTGCCATGGCCGCGTCAAATCTAACGACGTTAACATAGGCAGTGATTGCTCTTCGCCAAACGTGAGAATCACGAGTCTTTCAGATATAACCTTAAAGGGGCATGGACACGATTTGAGCTGAATTGGTTTTTTTATTTCTCCAGTTTTAATGATTAAATTGCTTAACTCAGGTATTTCTAATGATCAGCAAAAATTGGTATGTCAGTTGTCGAGGTACATGGAAGATACACAGCTCACAGAGTTTTCATATTACAAGTTAATTCTAACACAACCAAGCAGTTTTTCACGTCTCATTTCGTTTTAAACATGATATTTTCTGATTAGCAATCTATAGGTAAACAAAAACATGACACGAGCCTTGCTTACATAACAAAGAATTGTGAGTGCTGTATGCAAGGTGAAGATAACGAACAGTGATCAATCTCATAATTCCTATAAGCAATACAAAATAGATAGTTGGGCAAACACGGACCCCTGGACACACCAGAGGTGGGATCAGGTGACTAGGAGGAGTAAGCATCCCCTGTTGACCGGTCACACCCGCCGTGAGCCCTGTATCCTGATCAGGTAAACGGAGTTATCCGCAGTCAAAATCAGTGTGCCAAGAACGGCTGAACAATCGGTATGAAACACGTCAGACAGCACTCGTAACTCAACAACTGATATTCAAATTCTACTTGCTCATTAGAAATGTCTCAGTTAAGGAATGTAAACATTAAAACTGGAAAAATAAATTTTGAAACTTCATCTCAAATCGTGCCAATGCCCCTTTAAAAACGGAGGTATCGTGTCGCGGCAGGTATTGGCACGATAAAGGACTCTCACTGCTACAACCCCGAGCGCTAAACATAAGTCTACATTTATGGTTTAGTTTAGTTTATTGAAACCTTGAGAAACATCTCATTCGTATGGTACCGTTATATAATAATCAAGTAACAATATACTACACTTATGTAGAGACATCACTAGCTGTAGTTGTTGACACTTGTGTAGAGACGTCCTAGCAGTACTTGTTTACACTTATGTAGGGACGTCATTAGCTGAAGTTCTTTACACTTATATAGAAACGTCACTACCTGCAGTTGTTTACAGTTGTGTAGGGACGTCACTACCTGTAGTTGTTTACACTTATGTAGAGACGTCACTACCTGTAGTTGTTTACACTTATGTACGGACATCACCACCTGTAGTTGTTTACACTTATGTAGAAACGTCACCAGCTGTAGTTGTTTACACTTATGTAGAGACGTCACTAGATGTAGTGGTTTACACTTATGTAGAGACGTCATTACTTGTAGTGGTTTACACTTATGTAGAGATGTCACTAGCTGTAGTTGTCTACACTTATGTAGAGACATCAATAGCTGTACTTGTTGATACTTAGGTAGAGACGTCACTACCTGTATTTGTTTACACTTATGTAGTGACGTCACTAGCTGTACTTGTTTACACTTATGTAGTGACGTCACTAGCTGTAGTTGTTTACACTTATGTAGGGACTTCACTAGATGTAGTTGTTTACACTTATGTAGGGACCTCACTAGCTGTAGTTGTTTACACTTATGTAGGGACCTCACTAGATGTTGTTTACACTTATGTAGTGACGTCACTAGCTGTAGTTGTTTACACTTATGTAGGGACGTTACTAGATGCTGTTCTTTACACTTATGCAGAAATGTCACTAGATGTAGTTGTTTACACTTATGTAGGGACCTC
Source organism: Ostrea edulis (assembly GCF_947568905.1). NCBI lineage: Eukaryota > Metazoa > Mollusca > Bivalvia > Ostreida > Ostreidae > Ostrea > Ostrea edulis. Next base: position 6,326,107 of record NC_079165.1, read on the forward strand.
ACTAGATGTAGTTGTTTACACTTATGTAGGGACCTCACTAGATGTAGTTGTTTACACTTATGTAGAGACGTCACTAGATGTAGTTGTTTACACTTATGTAGGGATCTCACTAGATGTAGTTGTTTACACTTATGTAGTGACGTCACTAGCTGTAGTTGTTTACACTTATGTAGGGACGTCACTAGATGTTGTTTTTTACACTTATGTAGAAATGTCACTACCTGTAGTTGTTTACACTTATGTAGGGACCTCACTAGATGTAGTTGTTTACACTTATGTAGAGACGTCACAAGATGTAGCTGTTTACACTTATGTAGGGACCTCACTAGATGTAGTTGTTTACACTTATGTAGAGACGTCACTAGATGTAGTTGTTTACACGTAGGTAGGGACCTCACTAGCTGTAGTTGTTTATACTTATGTAGAGACGTCACTAGATGTTGTTTACACAGATGTAGGGACGTCACTAGATGTAGTTGTTTACACCTATGTAGGGACCTCATTAGATGTAGTTGTTTACACTTATGTAGAGACGTCACTAGATGTAGTTGTTTACACATATGTAGGGACGTCACTACCTGTAGTTGTTTACACTTATATAGAGACGCCACTAGCTGTAGTTCTTTACACTTATGTAGGGATGTTACTAGCTGTAGGTTTTTCCTACTATTTCTCCATGATCGGGGCCACCAACGCTGAGATTTTCTCAAATCTGAGATTTCTCAGAAAATTTGAGTTTTTCTCACCCAACTGTGCCACCAAATAAATATTTTCTCAAACTCAGATATGTTTTTGAGTTTTTTCTCACATTTGAGAATTTTCTCAAATGCGCATACCACCAAACTATTTCAGCTGAGAAAAATATTTGAGATTTCTCAGAAAATCCCGAGATTGGTAAATAGCAACCTCAAATAAAATCTCAAGTGTATTTAGTCACAACAAAATGACTGTCAGATGACTTCGTCAACGCAGACGTCGTAGGAATACAATGATTATGGGGAATCTTTGACAGGTCCAATTCTTTGGAAGGGTTGAGTGAGGGTGATATTTTTGACAGATATCGTTTATTTTCCATTTTCCGTCACCAGTTTCTTCATAGTAGATTTACTTAAGAAAATCAGTTGTACAACAAGCGTGTCAAGAATAATCCTTTACCACGCACCCCCTCTTCCTTTAATAAGTCTTAGTTGCGCTGCGATTTTTTGCTACGGGGTCGTTTTATATTACGGTGGGTGACTCTCAATGTTTCTAAAGTGCAGCAGGCAAAGCAATAAAGGTGGACTTGTGTCATTTGACCGAAATATTTTTCAAATTTCCCAGCCGTGAGGAACTTGCGCACATCAAAACAGAATTTCACAAGATAGACAGTAAGGAAATTCCACTTCAAATGTAAATGTTGTCTGCTACAAGCTACTTATACTTAGTGACCATGACCCTTACATTAATGCGTATTGTAGTACTTTTGATGGCAGCACTACAAATATCGGCCAATATGACCGAAAAAACAACAACTAGACGCGAGCTGGCTATTAAGAAGTGTATTACATGAAACAGCCCGCGAAAACTCTGCACGGGTCAACAAGAACAGGATAAAAATAGAATATAAGCGTTATGTAAAACTAGTCCAATGCATCACACTGTCCCCCTCCAGGCTCCTTTAAGTCCCGTCAAAGGTCGAGCCGATCTGGTTTAACTACCTTCCGCCCCGTTCGGGTCCGCAGTGGCCCCGGGTTTGGGGGCTGCTGGTTTGTGACATCCTCTTTCTCACCTAAATTAGTGTCCTGACATGGCATGCAGTGGTAGGTCGACTTGTCTGTTAGATGGCTCCTGGTATCCTCTGCCTGTTCTCCTGGGTTTTTCTTTTTCATCAATGGCTCCCAGGGGTACAGTTTCGTCAGCTTCAAACCGAGATACCCATCCTGGAACACAATCTGACTGGTACAATTTCAGGCGGTCATGGTAAATTACAGCAGATTTCCTTCTCCCATGTATCTCGTACAAAACAGGTCCAAACTTTCTTTTAATGATAAACGGACCTTCCCAGACAGGTTGCAACTTTGGAGACTTTCCTACCTGCTTAGACAATTTGTTTACGTATACCAAATCTCCAGTTTCATACTGTTTTTCGAGAACACGCATGTCATACAAACGTTTCTGTTTCCTTTGGGCTTGTTGCAGAGATTTCCTGGCAACATCATGGGCCATCTCCAAAGCATGCCTCAGCCGGTCTAAATAAGTTGGACAGTCAAGAGTTTCTCTGAAGGTCTCTGGGTCCCTATAGCTTAAATCAGTCACTTGGTGCACTTCTCTACCCAGCATCACAGCATTTGGAGAAATTCCTGTTGATATATGTGGTGTACTGCGATATGCAGCAAGGATAAGGGGTAGTTGATCATCTCAGGTTGCTTGTACCTTATCAACATAACATCGGATCATTTGAAGCACCGTCCTATTAAAACGCTCAACCTGGCCATTCGAAGCCAGATGATAGGGGGTGCTCCTGGTCTGGGTAATCCCAAGTAACTTGCAAACAGTCTTAAACATTTCACTCTGAAAATTCCTTCCTTGGTCCGTGTGGATCTCCAATGGGGCCCCAATTCTGGCAATGAATTCCTACACGAGCTTTCCTGCTGTTGTTTCACTGCTCTGATCTGGAACTGCGAAAGCCTCAACCCATTTCGTGAACTGATCAGTAATTACCATGATGTATTTGTTCCCACGTAGACTTACAGGAAAGTGTCCCAAAAAATCAATATGGAGTCTGTCTAACGATTTCGCTCCGCAAGTATCAATCTGGCGCTTTACGGCAGTAAAAGTACCAAGGTCGTATTCCTCTTTGGAAAATATGCCCTTGAATTCGCAGAGCAAGTTAGTAAGGTCTTGCTTCTGGGAGGTAGTCATCTTCTGTGAGGATTTTGTTACGAGTTCAGCGAGATGAGCTGGGATATTCTCACTTGCGACATGAGGTACTACATGACAGATATACCCAACTTCCGGCTTTCCTTCAGTGCATGTCGATATTATTTGGACTTCACTGCCTGCCTCACAAAGTTTACCTAGATGAGTTCCTTTCACAAGACGAATTTTTTCACCCCGGACATTCAGTACTCTAATAGGTACTTTTGTTTTCATGTTTACCAAGCAAGACCCAATTAGGATTCCTTCAGGGAGCCCATCATCACAAGCATCAAGAACAGCTAGGGTTCCTGCATGCGGATTTTGTACACGACCTATAATGACCTTTTCACTTTCTGGTGGCAACCAACAATTTTCATCAACCACAACTGCACTGCAAATGGAACTTTCACCATCATAGCTCACAGTCCCCACGATAACCTCCTTCCCAATACGGAGGTTGCCTTGTCCAGCAAAAATTACGGCATTTAAAGACTTCAGGATATCCACCCCCATTAAGACCGAATCCCATATAGGAGCCACATAGACAGGCCAGCAGACTTTATGACTACCAATTTGAATGGTCGCAGTGACCCCTCCAAATGCAGTCATTTCTGCTCCACTTTCCGCATTAAGGAGACACACTTTTCTGCAACCCTCAGTTTCAATTCCTGCTTCCGCAGCAACACTTGAAGAGATCACAGTCGCGTCAGCCCCAGTGTCTATCACTCCACTTGTCTTGACAGAATTAACAGCAATCGGAACAATAATTCCTCTACCAGCTGAGTGAAGTCTTGTGCACTTTATCTTGTCATCTTTCACCGATGAGTCTTCTTTCACCAACTGCAGCTTTTGTTCCGGCAGCTTGACTTGAGAAGTTTTTGACCTGGATTCATTCTTGTAATGCCCAGTTTGCCCACACTGAAAACAACGAGAATCTAACTCTTTGAATATTTGATCACGTTTTGCCTTGTCCTTTTCTTGACTTCTCTGGAGCTGCAACTCGATCTGTTTCAGTCTATTTTCAAGTCGTTCCAGGGAGAGATAAGTAGGTCTTTGTACTCTCTGTGCCCCAAGAACCTCTTGAATTTCCTCTAAAGAAGCATCATCATCAAACTCATCTGTCCAAGCAACCCGTCTGGTCCTCTCCCTTCTTTGCTGGTCATAATCTCTACCAACGGTCGCCCGATAATTATGCTCCTGGTATGTAACAAGTTCTATCGCCTCATTCAAAGATTTTGGACTCCTGTTTAATACATCATAGGCATCCTTGAGTTACGATCTCCCTTAAGGAATGCCTCTGCGGCAAGTTGATCTTGCATTTCTAGATCTGTGCCGGGATACACTTGGGTGACAAGGCGACGTACTTCTTCCCCAAATTCATCATTCGACTCACTCTTTTGGTGAATTTCCGCCAATTTTCTGCGAACCTTAGCCGGAGGGTCCTTTCTCCCAAAACGTTTGGTAAGACTGTCACGGAGAGACTTGTAATCAGCTGTCAAGGCCCTTGGTAATGAGCACACATACCACATGGCTTTACCCTTTAAGCTTTCATACAGCCTATCTATCTTTTCAGCCTCCGTCCAAGCATAACGTTCAGATAACCTCTCAAATGGGACAAAGAAGACTTCTATGTCGTCCTGGCCTTCGTAAGTGGGTAACTTAGTCTGCGGGCCCTTATTAGGCACACCATATTCCATAGACCTAGAGTTGTTTCGATTTGGTCCATAAGGAGTGGGTCTTTGCTCTTGTCTGGCCTCAATAACACGCAAGGCATCTTCAAATGGTCGGTCAGCACCTCTGGGATGTTGAAGATTGTCCGTAGCTTGAGAAGTGTTTGGATTCTGTTGTCTCTGCCCCAAGGCCGCATGTGGCCCAGGAGTAGAAGTGTAGTCTTGAAGACCAAGAAACATATGTTGATCAGTTTGACCAAACCCTAAGCCCACATGTGGTCTCGGGATTGATGCAAACATGGGATTTCGGCAGGCATGGAGGAGTTGTTCTCTAGATTCTACAAGGAAGCATTCAAATTGGGTGCGCTGTCTGGCAACTTCCTCTGTTGTAGATTCCTTCATTTCCCGTAAAGTCCTTGTGAAAGCCTCCTGGTGTATCTGTTGCTGCCTGTCAAATGACACACTGAAGGATTCCAGGGTCTTCTGAAGCCAACTTCCATCTCCCTCTTTCTCCTGACCTGAAACAACCCCACTATCTGCTGCTTCTCCAGAGAGTACATTGTCACTAAATAAGGTTTCTTCACTTTCATGATGTTATTCCATCATTCTGTTGAAATGCTAAGTATTCCTGCTCATCTATCTCTAATGTATCACTTGGTGTGTAGCACTCACGTACGATATCTAGTTCTAGGCGCCGTGACCACTTTTTCGCCAAAAGGTAACCAGGATGTAGCCCATCAGACAACAACTCAAATTAGTACCTCTTTGCTATCAGAAACTAACACAGCTATGCTCCGTACTTCTTGTGGTACCACTAGAGGCCTACACTCCAGGAAACGCACCAGATCCTTCTCAGGCCTGTACAACAGAGCTTGTTCGCAGTGAACAAATATCAAATGATAGGTGATCGCAGTGAACACCACTATAGAATTTCTATAGCCAACTAATAAAACCTTGCAATTTATCAATAATAATTAATACGTTTTAACACAAGCTAATAAAATGTTATCAATATATTTATGTTCAGTTAATAAGTTTATAAATTTTCTGTCTTACACTAGTGTAGAAAAATTCAAACATGAATTAAATAATTTCTTTCAATACGTGAAGTCTACTTTCGTACACACCCTGTACCATGTGAATCCCCGCTCTAAATATAGATTATCGAATACAGCGTTGATTCTACAGATAAATGAAACAATTTACTTTTTTTTTTAATTATTATTTAATAGCTATGCCGACTTGTTACCTCCAGGAACTCCCAGTCAGCACCCCCATACATTACCAAACACGTGTTGATTCGCAATGAAAAAACAAATGTCCAAAATCTCAGCCAAATTCGCCTGAATGCGGAGAATCTTGATCGAATCTCGTTTCTGACACCAGTTGTAGTACTTTTGATAGCAGCACTACAAATATCGGCCAATATGACCGAAGAAACAACAACTAGACGCGAGCTGGCTATTAAGAAGTGTATTCTATGAAACAGCCCGCGGGAAGCCAATGAAGATTTATCAGAACAGGTGTGATATGATCGTGTTTTCTAGTCCGTGTAATTACCCTTGCATCGGTGTTTTGAATTCGCTGGAGTTTGTTTGTGAATTGTTTGTTGATTCCATACAATAAAGCGTTACCATAGTCCAGCCTCGATGTAACGAGAGAATTCACTAGAATTTTACAAGCATCATCAGTTATAAACGGTCGAATGCTGCCTATCCGACGTAGATGCATGTAACATGATCTTGCAACGGAACTGCATTGTTTTTCCATTGTAAGGGATTTGTCGAGATACATTCCGAGATTTTTCACACTTTCAGTATCACAAATGATGTTTCCATCGAAAGTTATGTTGAAATTATTGTTATCGTATTTGCTTCGTTTTGGGACAATTGTTTTGTCTTGATTTAGTTTTAGCAGGTTAGTACACACCCATTTACAGATATCTCAGAGACACTGTGTTAACCTATTCGAAACATCATCCCAGTTTTGACGCGGTTCGACTACAATATAGATCTGCCTGTCATCAGCATAGCAGTGATAGTCCATGTCATGAAGATCACATATTTGTCGTATCGGTTTGCTGAACAAACAATAGAGCCGAGGCCCTAACACAGAACCTTGCGGAACTCAAATCGTAATTTCCTGGGATTCAGACAGTTCGGAACCAACGGCTACACGCTGACATCTGTCACTCAGATATGATTGTATCCGAGATAAAGCAGAGCTAGTTATTCCATAACTAAATTCGAGACGTTGAAAAAGTATCTGATGATCGATCACATCGACGGCGGCTGATAGATCTAACATAACAAGAATGCAACAACAGTTATTGTCAAGTGCCTTCACCACGTCATGATGGACTTTCAACATAGCCGTTTCCGTTGAATGACAAGAACGATAAGCAGATTGTTTTCTGTCCATTAGATTGTTCGCATTCAAATGGTGTTCAATTCTTGATGACACTACTTTCTCCATATAAACTTAGATACGAATGAGAGATTCGATACCGGGCGATAGTTCTTTAAATTTTCCTTATCTAGTCCGGGTTTCTTAAGCAGTGGTTTTACTGTTGCCTGCTTAAAACTTCCTGGAACGAACGCCTCATTGAGAGATTTGTTATAATTGGTACAAACTCGTCAATACTTTGTTTTAACATGCGAGTTGGCAGAGGATCGAGATCGCAGGACTTAGACGGAGATTTCATTATCGACTTCTGAATTTCGTCACAAGATGCTGGATAAAACTGAGTTAACGGAACACCTGAGTACTTTACATCAGCCCATAGAGTATTTGAGCTTGTTTCTGTTTCACTATTTTGGACTTGTAAAGTTTCTCTGATAGTCTGGATTTTTCCGAGAAAATAGTTCCCAAATCTATTAGCTAGATCCCAATCATTATCAGATGTCGGTAAAATAACATCAGTGCTGTTACCAAGGAGCTTGCCTGTGAGTTTGAAAAGTCTTTTGGTATCATTACCACATTCCAATATGCTGGTTGAATAGTAGTCTTGTTTGCTGAGGAAAAGTAATTTACTATTTAGGAGACACTATTCACGGTAGATTTGGCGATAGGTGTATTAACATTAAAACATCAAAACATATGACTAATTTGGACTCATCCTTAAGTCATAACCCTGGGTTTTGATTGAAATTCACCTAGTTTTTGTACATCTTTTTCTGCTATTCCTAAGTTTGCATTTAGATTTTATACAGTATCAGCAAACTTGCACATAAATACTAAATACTAAGTTTGGCCCCACCCTGGGTTCAGAACCCTTACTCTGGGGATCATCAACTTTACAATATTGGTAAAAGACTACCTGTTCTATCCATTTAGTTTCAATTTAGTATCAATAGCACTAAAGAAGATGTTATTTAAGTGTTTTACTCATATACATTATATAACAAGTTTGGCCCCGCCCTGGGGTCAGAACCCCTACCCCGGGGATCATGAAATTTACAATTTTGGTAGAGCCCTTCCTGCTCTCCATCACCATGTATTTAGTTTTTCTCACACGTGTGTGGTTCTTGAGAAGATTTATGAAAATTGATCAATTTTGGGCAGTTTTTGCCCCGCCCCTAAGGCCCCATGGGTGAAGGAATCCTGAAATTTACAATTTATCTCGCCCTTGTTCCAAAGATGCTTCATACCAAATATGAAAAGAATTGAAATTATAGTTATCAAGAAGAAGTTAAAAATGTCTATTGTTCACACATTTAATAACTGACCATTTTGGCCCCACCCTGATACCAAAACCCCTACCCCTGGGATCATCAAATTTACAATTTTATTAAAGGACTACCTGCTCTTTCTAAATATCTATTTAGTTTCAATATAGTATCAACAGCACTAAAGAAGATGTTATTTAAGTGTTTTACACATAAACACTATATAACAAGTTTGGCCCCGCCCTGGGGTCAGAACCCCTACCCCGGGGATCATGAAATTTACAATTTTGGTAGACCCCTTCCTGCTCTCCATCACCATGCATTTAGTTTCTCTTACACGTGTGCGGTTCTTGAGAAGAAATTTTTGAAAATTGGTCAATAAATTTTGGGCAGTTTTTGCCCCGCCCCTAAGGTCCAAGGAATCCTGAAATTTACAATTTATGTCTCCCTTGTCCCAAAGATACTGCATACCAAATTTGAAAAGAATTGGACTGGTAGTTATCAAGAAGAAGTTAAAAATATTCAATTGTTAACGCACGACGGACGACGACGGACGACAACCGATTGCAATAGGTCACCTGAGTTGACCTAAAAATCATTAAAAAAAAATAACTGTACATGATAAATGATAGCTGTGTCACCCTCAGGCACCTGAAGTATGGACACTACTACACCACCCCCCCCCCCCTCTGATTTTTATTTTTGTGGCAATAATTTCTCCGAATCGTGTGGATTCCCACATATGTACATATATTAATATCTCACAAGTGGTCATCTCGAAAGCTTACAGAAAGTAGAAACTGACTATTCAGAACGACGAATGAGGATAATCGGTGCACCGTGGGGAAATCACATATGTTGGATAAATTATTGGCTCTGTATAAAAATAATCTCATTCTAGAAGAGGGGAGGGAGTAATCCGGGGTACCTAAGATTTATACAAGCTATCCACACTTCAGCTGCCTGTGTGGATTCCCTATTTCATCCCTCTTTCTTAGATCCGCGCTGTATACTCTGCGTAAGTGAGTGTATCTTATTTTAATTAGATTGCACACAACCCTAGGTTAGAAACAAAAATTTGTAAACAAATATGGGGTCCCAGCTTCGGGACACATTTTCCAAGAAATTGCAAATTCCTAAGGAATTTTGGCTAGCGGCAGGTCAGGGAGATGTCATACTACAAGTCTCATCAACTTAAAAGCCATCTCATCTTTTTTATTTGTCACAATTTTGCCTGCAATGATCGGGCAGGGCTTCTCTTCCACTGACAGCCAAAAAAGAGGTCACGGAGTATGTGAGTAATGGTACCTTCACATTCACGGATTTTTCTTACGGATCCTTACGTATTCCACGTAAAAGTACAAGGATTGTTAGGATTTAGACACGGATACCGACGAGTGATTTACGAATGCTTGCGATTGACTACGAGTCGGAGATCCATAAGGACTCGTAAGAAAAATTCGTGAGTGTGATGGTGGTATTAATCGTAAAGTTTAAGTATGTACTCGTAAAGTAATCGTGTCTATACGTAAAACGCTCGTAATGACTCTGAACAATCCATAAAGCGATTGTAACCCGACGTGAATAAAATCGTAAATATCACTTAGGCATTCGTAATAATCCGTAAACAACTCGTAAACTATCCGTAACATATCGTAAACTAACCGCAAAGATTCGTAAAAAAAACAAACAAAAAAAACAAACTTTTTACGAGTGTTTTACGGATTCTTACGAGCAGTTTACGTGTTCTTGCGATCAGTTAAAAATACTTCCGGATTGTTACAAGTTATTTACGGGTTATTTACGGAAAATGAAATCCGTGAACAATCGTGAAAAAAATTTTGACATGTTAAAAAATTTGCCCCTACTTTCACGGATCCTTACGAGTGTGTGCAAGTTGTGACGAGTTATTAACGGATACTGATGAGTGATTTACGAATGCTTGCGATTGACTACGATTCGGAGATCCGTAAGGACTCGTAAGAAAAATCCGTGAGTGTGAAGGTGGTATTACGCGTCGTGTTCACGATTGGCTTGCGAAAATCAGTGTCAGTGCGGTATTTTATTTTACCAGAAGAAGGTCAATCTCTAAAGCTTACAAAAAAGCGTGAAACGATTGCATAAATCGAAATTGGGATGGGATAGACAGGGAATTCACACATTTCAGAAAAATTATCGCCGCAAAAAACAAATCAAAAGGGGGAGGGGGTAGTAGTGTCCATACTTCGGTGTCTGTGTTTCTACATGTGACGTCATTTCATGATTCGAAAATTACATGTAAAGCACATGCTAAAGCGTTGTAGTTAGAGTAAACAGCAAAGTGAAAGTGGATTTTATGGAAAGTAAGGCCCCTTGTAACAATGAAAACACATTGAGTTATTTTGTCAAAGCCTCATTGGTTAATATCTAAGCGGAAGTACATGTGACGTATTAGTCATTCTTTAGACATCCATGCTCGTGGAAGGATGTGTTTTGCAGACGTCGGGATTTTGCTGCTCGAGTCGCTCAACATATTAGGAAAGGAAATTTTATATGTTATTGCCTTGGTGGCGGAACCTTGGTTCTTTTTAGGCCTAGGTGACCATAATTTTACATACCTAGGTGGTATCGTGTTTAGCCTAGGTGAGCAGTATTAATTGCCTTGGTGGATGAGTGTTCGATTGTGAACCTTGGTGGTTCTTTTTAGGCCTAGGTGACCATAATTTTACATACCTAGGTGGTATCGTGTTTAGCCTAGGTGAGCAGTATTAATTTTATATGTTATTGCCTTGGTGGTGGAACCTTGGTGGTTCTTTTAGGCCTAGGTGGCCATAATTTTACATACCTAGGTGGTATCGTGTTTAGCCTAGGTGAGCAGTATTAATTGCCTTGGTGGATGAGTGTTCGATTGTGAACCTTGGTGGTTCTCGTTGCAGGAATAGGTGGCGATATATACATTGATTATTCTACATATATCGCTGGCTTTACGAGTTTTTTTATATAGCCTCAGGACATTTTTGAAATTGACCTAGGTGGTCATTTTTATAGAGGCGGCAAGTATTGAAGTTGCACGTGCATTCACTGACTGGTGTATAGTTTACCCGGTGGAAACAGTTATGAATCTTCAAGTTTATTCATTGTGTTTTGAATGGTATTCAAAACCATTCATTACGTGATCTTATACCGTTGGAAAATATGAGGTTTTTAATATGTGAAATTTACCTGGAGAGGAATGAATTCTTTTGTCTTGCAATCCAAGGGACACTGATGCCCTAGTGATTTTTCACGTGGATTGTGGGCGAAGGGATTCTTCCTTTCGGTGTGATTAGTGCTGGTTGTGTTGTCAGGTATGTAAGATTATAATCAATGATTATAATTTTACAGAGAATGAAGTTTGTTCCACATGTATGTTTTTCACGAAAGTTCCGACTTGGGAGTTGAATAGTGGTTTCAACCCTATATGAATTGTGAAGATTAGGGAACAACCGGCATGGATTACACTTGAAGGAGGAGTCCCTTTGCCTACAACCCATTTACCTCGCGCAGAGGAAGTAATCAATGGTGACATGACAATAGATTGTTTTATTTTTATTTTGAGTATTGGGAAAAGGGTATTGTAGTTTTGTTTAAATGATTGAATGGAAGAGGAAGATTGGGGAAGTGCAGAGTTTTTTATGCCCAAAACTAAACACGATCTGAATGGTGGAGGATATTAAACACTGGGGATAGGGTAAGAGCCTCATTGGTTAATATCTAAGCGGAAGTACATGTGACGTAATAGTCATTCTTTAGACATTCATGCTTGCTTGTAGGTAGCGTACACCAGTGGGATGATGATGATGATGATGATGATTCACTTCAATTTACCCACCCACCCACCCTTTATGTATGGTTGAAATGTGATTTGTAGGAAATAAACTATTTACCAGTACATCCATAGTAAACGTGCAAGGACCACAATTTTGGGTGATGATGATGATTTTGCATTTTGGGTCCGAATATCTATATGCTGTAAAATATTAGTCATTGGGCCATGTTTACTATGGATGCAATGTTTAATATCATCCTACATTCCGATTTCTCTCTGCAGAGTTTTTTATGCCCAAAACTAAACATGATCTGAATGCTGGAGGATATTAAACACTGAGGATAGGGTAAAATCCCAACTCACGTGAGACAACTCTAAGAAAGTATGGTGGCACGGCATTTTGGCAAAATCTCTGCTGAGGTGAAAAACGTGAATTTGAGTCTGGGTTTGAGATATTTATATGTTGGGGATATATGTCCCACTCTTTTGTTGACATAAGTGGTTAAATGACAATAGTTTAGGGTCAAAACATACACCGATTTTTGTTTTGTTTTATATGCTTTACATCCCTTCGAGAATTCCTCATTCATATTGAGAAGTCCAGCCGTAAAATAGCTGAAAATATTGTCAAAAAGGTGTAAAACCTCAATGAATCATATTGAGAAGTCATTTACTGTATTTGAAGTATTGCTTTAGACCTACATGTATTTTTAGCGCTCAAAGGCAGTGGCAGTCAGGATTCTTTAACGTGTCAACGACTTCAACAACAAGGGGCTTCCGTTTCTAAACTAATGTCCGAAATGTCCTAAATGCTGAGCATTTCGCGAAGGGGCAATCATTGTAAGTTTTAAGTTTGATGCGGCCATGGCACAAGAGGAGCTCGAACTCACGACCTCGTGCTCACGCTCTACCACTAAGCTACCGCGACCGGTCATTCATCTTTGCGGTATGAATGAGCTTCTATTATTTCAATGAGCCAAAAACAAAAGATGATGAAAGAACAGAAAGCGGACAAATATGGTGATCGTTATTTAGGATCAAGACACGTATGTTCATAAATCTATTTGTGAAAAGTATAAACTTCTAATACATGTATCTCTCAATTACACTGTATGATGATAAGGCCCTGTTCTGACCTTGATCAAATAATCTTAGTAACAATGAAGAATTTGAATTTCAATTTTGAAAATATTTGACAGCATGAACAGCTACTTTTTTAAGCCAGCATACTTCATGAAGTTCGTCAGTATGCCTGCGTGAAGCGTTGCTGTCCATGTCCTCATGTATTTTCAAAAATGAAATTTAATTTTATACTTCCATTTTACTTTACTCTCTGTCGGAATATTCCCAGCCGTTAAACAGCCATTCTATATTTATCAAGATTCATACGCACATTGTTGACATTTATTAAAAAATCATTTCAATCGGTAAAGCTATTGATTGATTGGTTAATTGAATATTGTTTAACGTTCCTGTATAGAATCTTTCACTCGTATGGAGACGTCACCATTGCCGGTGAAGGGCTGCAAAGTTTAGGCCTATGCACGGTGCTTACGGCCTTTGAGCAAGGAGGAATCTTTGTGGTGCCACACCTGCTGTGACATGGGACCTAGGGTTTTTCGGTCTCATCCGAAGGACCGCCCCATTTAGTCGCCTCTTAAAAACAAAGTGTACTTGTGATATTTACATTTCCAATGTCTTTACCTTCGATGTCTTTACGTCCAGTGGAGATCCATGTCACAGCAGGTGTGGCACGATAAAGACCCCACTCTGTTCAAAGGCCATGAGCGTCAAGCATAGGCCTAAATTTTGCAGCCCTTCACCGGCAATGGTGGTGTTTCCATATGAGTAAAATATTCTCGAGAGGACTTTTAAACAGTATAAAACCAAACCATCTGATAATGAAACAGTCGTGTACATTGAATATCCATTTACAACACTCAAAATGTGCTTAGAACAGAGCAAGAGTATAGCTAAGATGATTGTTCAATTCATTTATTCATTTCGGTTGTGGACATTGCATGCGATCGCTGAGAGTGGATCCCAAAGCGGCGTTTTTTTCCTTAAATCTTTGACCCGATTCTTAGTATCCGAATACCCGACGTGAATATTGTGATAGGAACACGTGTGATATGCGGACAGAACAAGCACATGTAGCAGACAGAAAGACTGAGCGATCATTACATAATTATCTTATACAACATAATCGTACTTTACGGGGGAGCTATTGTATTTTACAGTTTATTTGCTAGTTGTTCAGGGTGATAAAGAGGATTTGTTTAAGAGGTTTAGTTCAGTTCACTATATGATCCATACAGTTCCACACTGGAGTATCAACCCGTGACCCATTTGGGGCCACGAATTTAATCATTTCAGTAGAGGACTCCAAGCTTATTATATTTAGTTTAGTGTTGAATGTTCAATAGTAAAAATACATCCTCAGTACCCGTTGCTTGTTGTAAGAGGCGACGAAATGGGCGGGCCGCAAAAACCGAGGCCCCGTTTCACAGCAAGTGTGGCACAATAAAGAAACCTCCCTGTTCAAAGGACGTAAGCGCCGAACATAGGCCAAAATTTTGCAGCCCTTCAACGGTAATGGTGACGTCTCCATATGAGTGAAAAATTCTCGAGAGGGACATTAAACATTATATAATCAAGACTTCAAAAGACAAATTAATTACAATGCATTTCAACTGTTTGAAGCATAGAGCCAAATTATGGAGACCAAACAAGTTAAGGGGGCAAAAATTTCCTCATTTTGATATAAGTCTCCGCGTTCAGTATTTCTACATGCAATCAATTTGATTGAATGATATACAAGTACAGGGTCAAATTCCATCTTGACAACGCATGAGTTTGTGAAAAGTGATTGGCCACGTCAGACACAAAACTGCGTCTATTAACGGGAGTTGCACCCCCCCCCCCCACTCTTGGTTGAATTATTTTAAATGGAAGAAGATAAGTGGGTTGGGTTTTTATTTGGGGGGGGGGTCATTTTAGGGTCTCCAACACCCTCCCTTTTCTTGGGCGGAAAGGTACAAACTTTGGTCGTACCACATCCACCCCCATTTTGCAATCGTTGTGGATCCGCCCCTGTGGTACAGTGAACAATATAGAAATAACATAGCACAATCTGTTTAATATGTGTACACTTATACTATAAAATTTCTGAAATGAAATAGATACCCGTAAAACTCAGCTGTTTGTAAATGAGGGATGTCTGCTTTTCCGAACTGTTCCACATACTCGTCATAGTCGACATCGTCCAGATCGTACACATACCGAACTTCACTGTCCGTCGCTCTTCGTCTTAAAAATGATCAAATTATATATCAGTACAAGATTCATTACAGAGACGGTCTGTTTTAGATCAATGTACGGGAGACTGTTGGATTCTGTTACGTGTTACTGTATACATTGATCAAAATTCAAGTTAAACTGAACACACACACACACACACACACACACACACACACATTTTGCTTTCCATAACATAAAAAAATTGATATATAATTTTTTATTTCCTTCTATTCTGAAATATTAAAACATGTAACATATGTATCAATCTTTAATTTACAGAATATGTTTTATGAGAGAGAGGGAGAGAGAGAGATTAAATAAATCGAATGGTTGTTTCAACTGAATAAAAGTAAGAATAAAAAAGTATTAATGTTTCTATCTTGCGTAATCGAAGTCTTAATCAGTTACCTTATAGCTTCGTCGAGTTGTTCTTCTGCTTTTTGGTAGCCACTAAGTATGGATAGAAACTTCCGAATCGATTGGCTTTGTCTTCTAAATTGTTTTTTAATAATTTCATGTTATTACAGAGTGTTAATAAAATACCTCTGCCATCAAGTCATAGAAAAATACAGAATAATAATTTTTTTCTTACTATGTATTATACTTGAATATATACATGTGTTATTTCACGCACCTGTGATGTTCTTTGGGGAATGCGTACTTTCTCCATGGAACAGGCAAAGACAAAATAAAACGTTCATGGTCGCTGCAAAATATATTATGATTTTTTAGAACTTAAATACACACACTGAGAAGGACAAGGTATAATATGTAGATATGTACGTATACTGACATTTCTTTTTCTATTATTAATTACCTTTCTGATTTCAATTCTTCTTTGCATTCCGCATAACTTGCTCCTATATCCATGATTCCTAAATTCAAAGCCTTGTGTTTGTGTGTTTACACTTAAAATCCAGAAACGAAAGTAGAATGCATCATCTGTGTTTTCTGTCAATTAGAATAAAGCTCAATATCCATTGATAATGATACCTTATCAAGTTCAGTTTGCTAATTTAAACAAAAAATTACTCAAAATTTACTTACTTTAAACACGATGTATCAACTACTTAACAATACGGTAGTACTATACCGTCTGAGGACCGCGGAGGGATTATGATCATTACGAAACACCAGGGAAGACTCTCTCTCTCTCTCTCTCTCTCTCTCTCTCTCTCTCTCTCTCTCTCTCTCTCTCCGCCATCCTAAGTATTTTAGTATATATATGATATCTTATCATAATACAAGATATAATATGTAGATATGTATATATATAGATGTGTAGGTATATTTGATGATATTGATGTTACATTTCTATTTAATGATTTACCTTTCTGACTTCAATTCTTTGCATTCCATAACGCTGTGTATGTTTACACTTAAAATCCAGAAACGAAAGTAGAATGCATCATGTGTTTCCTATCAATCAGTCAATTAGAATAAAGCTCAATATCCATTGATAATGATACCTTATCAAGTTCAGTTTGCTAATTTAAACAAAACATTACTCCAAATTTACTTACTTTAAACACGGTGTATCAACTACTTAACAATACGGTAGTACTATACCGTCTCAGTGGGAGAGACTGAATGGTGTTTGTTTACTTCCTGTTCCGTGAAAGAGGACCGCGAAGGGATTATGATCATTACTAAACACCAGTATAACCCACGTGATTCACGCCAAATTTTATTTGCACTATTACAGACTTTTAAAAACTGTCCGAAATATGTCGCTAGACAAAGTCTCGCCCCTTAAAGAACAGGTGAGGAATTAGAACATTGATGCAGATTTAAAATAATTATTCTGTAGTTGTTGAGTGTAAGTGGACATGGATAATCAGTTGCAATGTGCATACGTTTGTGATTTCAATGAACGGTTTAGACAGCGGCACGAGACGGCATGGCATTCAAGCCTGAGGAAGAGAACACGGCGATATTTCTCCAAGCAGTACTACAAACAATGTGTTCAAGGAACCTTTCCTTTTGTCAAAACTCTTCGCTCCTATAAAATCAAGAAATATTTAGCAAATGACGTTATAGCGGGACTTACCGTAGGGGTTATGCAGATTCCTCAAGGTAAGGCTAAAAATCAACAGAGAAAATGCGAGATAACAACAAGATCAGCTCGGCTACGGTGTCCCATTATGGTCATAAATGTATGTAAATCTTTACGTATTTATCACGTGATAAGGACAACAAGAAATGGACATAATGCTTCGAGGCCAGTATAATATGTAACATTTATCATACCTACGAAAATTCCATAAGTTATTTCACAACATATTACCGGGCAGTATACATACTTTTACGTAAATGTACGTAATCATTCTAATTTTCATACTGAAAGCTTTAATTTTATTGTAAACATAAGGGTGTAGACTCTGTAAGAATAAGATTTAAAGATTACACAATCTTATTTATATGTGTGAATTTTTGAATGGCGTCTGAAATCGTGACAGATACTAGTGATATAATTTTGTGACGATTTTCTCCAGGTATGGCGTACGCTCTGCTGTCATCACTTCCTCCAATCTGTGGGCTGTACATCTCTTTCTTCGGACCACTCGTCTACTTCTTTTTGGGGACCTCAAAGCATGTGTCAATGGGTATGTTTTCATATCAAACGTGTCATATACACACATGTTCATATTGAATATGTTTGAATGGGTATAAAAAAGTGAAGATAATGAGCAGTGATCTTCAATCTTAAAGTGTCAACGTATCAATGGGTATGCTATTTACAGCTTCCTGTGAAACATATATACTAGTATATGATGTGGGTGTTTCATATCAATTAAGAGGCGATTAAATGGGGCAGTCTTTCTGGTGAGACAGCGAAAACCGAGGCCCCGTGTCACAGCAGGTGTGGCACGATAAAGATCTGCTCAAAGGCCGGAAGCACCGAGCATAGGCCTAAATTTTGCAGCCTCCACCGGAAATGGTGACGTCTCCATATGAGTGAAATATTCTCGAGCGGGACGTTAAACTATATGCAGTCAATCAATGGATATGTTATGTACAGCTTCAAGCTAAACACATGCCAAATGGATATGTTATAAATCGTGCGGATGGTTCATACAGATATTTAAGCATGTGTCAGTTGGGTTTGTTATATACATCTTCATATTAAACATGTGTCATTGGACTCAATTGGGTGTGTTATATACAGCTTCATACGAAACATGTGTCATTGGACTCAATTGGGTGTGTTATATACATCTTCATATTAAACATGTGTCATTGGACTCAATTGGGTGTGTTATATACAGCTTCATACGAAACATGTGTCAATGGGTAATGATGCTATGTTACATACAGCTGTATATTAAACGTATGTCAGTGGGTATGACGTTATATACCTGTTCATATCAAATCTGTGTGAATGGGCATGTTATATACACTGAGCATCTTTTTATGAAACATACGTGTTAAAGGTTTGTGTACACATCTTGCTTTGAGGGAGAACCTTTAGACGTAGTGTGTCATAACATATGCAAGAAGTGGTGTAAATCAAATGACAATTCTCAAAAAGTTCAAAGAACTTTTAAGTAAATATAATTTTGAAATTAGGAATGTTTTCCTAAATCAACAGCATCAAAACATGCCACTTTTCAACACTTTACCCGACCATTCTTCACAATCAATTAAAAAAAAAGATTATTTTCAATTGTTAATGACCACTGATTCTACGCACAAGAACTCTGACACTAATATCAAACAGATGCCGAAGTTCCTCATTGCCAATATTTACATAGTCTCTGGTGATTAGGTCTTTCAACAATCTGTTGGAACTAAGGCACAAAGTGTATTCCATTATTAGCTGACATGTTTTTATATTCCTATTAGACAGAACTTATTCAAAAAGAGTCCTCGTTATAGCGATCTAGTTTGGCAATACAAGCTGTCATTGGGTTTGTGTGTTGTCGTTTGTAGGTTTGTATCTTGTATTTTGTAGGTTTGTGTCTCGTCGTTCATAGGTATGTGTCTTGTCGTTCGTGGGTTTGTGTGTTGTCGTTTGTTGGTTTATGTGTTGTCGTTTGTTGGTTTGTGTGTTGTCCTTTGTTGGTTTGTGTGTTGTCCTTTGTAGGTTTGTGACTTGTCCTTTGTAGGTTTGTGACTTGTCCTTTGTAGGTTTGTGACTTGTCCTTTGTAGGTTTGTATCTTGTCTTTTGTAGGTTTGTGTGTCGTCTTTTGTACGTTTGTGTCTTGTCTTTTGTAGGTTTTTGTCTCGTCTTTATTTAGGTTTTTGTCCTGTTCTTTGTAGGTTTGTGTCTCGTCGTTTATAGGTTTGTGTCTTGTCGTTTGTAGGTTTGTGTCTTGTCTTTTGTAGGTTTGTTTCTCGTTCTTTGTAGGTTTGTATCTTGTCTTTTGTAGGTTGTATCTCGATTGTCAGTCTGATGATAGCTTCAGTATTGGATGACGCCACCTCCAGTCCTTTGAATATAATACAAAACGATCTGATTTCCCAGAATTTCACTTCACATCCCACATTGTCGACATCAGGAAACGTTACTAGATTTCGAGAGAACTTCACAGGTTATGAAGTTCTGGAAAAGATGACACAAAGACCAGATGTTGAGACTTCTGTCGACAGTTTTAAAATTGAATTGGCCAGTGCACTTTCACTAGTCTCTGGTGTAACCATGGTAACTTCTAGAATATACAGAATAATGCTGATTGAACAGTTCATTTACATAGATACTCATGTATCAGTTATTCATATGTATCTTTACGTAGTATTAAAAGATGTGTGAAATGTTGGACAAATCTCGCATTACGTTTGATGTTGTGATCATATACAATCAATGATGTACTACAAAAACTATCTAACTTAACAGACTTCGCTATTCTACAATAAGTAAACACATAAATCAATTTATCTTCAGAAAATACCACAGGATAGGATAAGCAGTTAATGCATACTCCCCTACATGTGTATTACTTAAGGTTTTAAATTAATGTAGTGTGTACATCAATTTTTGTAGATTGTTTTAGGCAGATTTGGTTTTGGGATTATGACCACCTATATGCCAGAGCCAATGGTGAGCGGTTTTACATCAGCTGTTGCTGTTCAAATCATCACGGCTCAGGCAAAATACATATTTGGTCTGGATATAGTTCGTTACCATGGATACTCTAAAATAATCAAGGTACAAATAGTTTTAAAAACGAAGAATTTCAAGTGATGACATAAAATAAATCTAAAAACTAACGGGTTTATTTAATGTGCGGTTTATGAAATTTAACGAGATGTATTTACAAACACGTGGTTACACCTCTGCTATTATTTCATTTACAGACCTGGATCGCCATTCTGAGGAATATTGGGGGGACGCAGTGGCTCCCCCTAGTGATATTTATCTTGTCTTTCATTATTTTATACGTCATCAAAGTTCACATCAATATCCGCTACAAGAAAAAGCTAAAGATTCCAATCCCAGCTGATCTTATAGTTGTGCGTATTTTCGCTTTGTTTTTCAACAATAAGCAATAAGAGAACATGATTAATTTTGTTTAAAAGTCCATGACATTTTGTAAATTAAATCATAAAGGGTGAATGCATTTCATGATATATGTCACCTATTAGAGGGGAATATTTAATAACAAAAAATGTAATTGAGTTATATCTATGCAGTTTAAAACGCTAAATAGACCTATACTCGGCCTACGTCACAATCAAATGTAAATGCGGAACCACGCTTCCGTTTTCCGAAATGTGATACTTTAACGATATCCATTTGATTTTTACATGGCGATACGAGATATGAATATCCGATATCAATTCCTTCCTGGGTGTTCTTATCTTCTTATCAGTCAAATCTTAAGTTGAGATTTTGTGGTGTGTTTTTTTTTAAGGGGGGAGATAAAGATGTTATAGCTTTAGAAAAAAATCGGTTGGAGAACAAACAACATTTTGGTGGATGAGGGTGTGTCAATTACATTGTACATGTCCGTGAGGCATTCAGTGTACACTGACTATTTATGTATGTAAAAGTTTTACTATGATCCAAATGTTCAACATATGGAATTGAGGGACATCAGAAAGGGGGGGGGGGGGGGGGGGGAGAGAGACAGATGGGAAAGGGCGGAGGTCAGACCAATTCAGATTTCCACGAGCATCATGATAATATTTCATTTATGAGGATCCGGGTTAGAATAGGTTCCAAATCATCATCAACAAATACATGGTACGCTGTGTAAAAAAGAAAAGTTCACATTTTGCTGCTCCAGTGACCACAGATATCGTAGTTGTGTTCGCTGCTACAATGTTACTGATATTGACACAAGCTTCCAAGATCAGCTGCAAATAATTTGTTTTATTTCACCGACCGTCATGAATTTGTCATTTTTTCCTCATCCTCTCTCCTTTTTCAAAATTATTGGGGCGGCATCTATTAGTTCCTTATTGAGATTACATCTACTTAGACCGGCGTAAGTGGTGTACGTGTACATGTACATACATCCAATTTATGTACATGTAAATGATTTCATGACCTGTAGAGATTCATATAAAACTTTGTATCAGGATATAAGATATATCACACATTACACGTATACATTAATCATAAGCAAAATCATCAAAATTCAGTTTATTACTTTCGTTTTACATTTACATTGTGCAAAGCCTCTCTTCAATTTTTTTTTCAGATAAAATGTAAAATTTAATTGTAAACCACATGTATCTTATAATAGTTATAGTTTAGCATAGTTCAAATTATTATTCAAGGTTGTAAATATGCTAAAACTTCACATGTCTTACGAAATTATGATAATGTATAATTTTTCAAGATTTTAAGGGGAGTGTACTTGTTGTAGAGCCGATAGCTTCTAAAATAATATGTCAACATATGATTTTCTTGCTCAAATCCTTATTCTAAGATAATAATCTGTAAATCAAAAACAATTTATTCAAGGTTTAGTCCATCAAAATTAGGGAAAAGACCAATATTGACGTCAAATGGTATCTCCTACAGTATTTCCTTTCACATGTTTGGGCTCATAAAGTATACATTGTGAAAATATTTATTCCAATTTATTAGAATAAATGATTACATACCATTAAATAAAGGGTATATAGTCTATGTTGCTTATTACAGCCCATTTGTTTGGGAAAATAATAATTAATAAGAAAAATAAAAAAGGAGGAGTGCATTTTCCTTAATGTTGATGGGGTGCTTACTTTTGAGAAGCAATAACAACAAAAATAGCATGCCAACATATATATTTTTCAATGTCTATCTATTACTGGAATGTATATTTATCTTGTAAAGGCAATTTTTTCATGATTGAGTCCATTTAAGGCCGAGTATAGATCCCCTAATCAAAAGGAGTTGAAATAAGAGCAATTAATTAATGAACACTGGTATTAAAGTTAATAATCAATACTAATGAATTCCACTTTAAGTTACAAAAAATCCCATTTGCAAAGCTTTTTAAAATATACCAGTTAAAATGTAAGCTGGAATCCAAAGTTAACGTGCGTAGTTCTTTTATGACTGGACCGGAAATTGAACTCGGGATTCCTATCTTACCAGCCATGTGAGCTATCCAGGCCGATACCCACGCTCCATTAGTTTTACTATGTACTATTGTGAAGAGTTAAAGTCTGTCCTTTATGTAGTCATGTTTAACCTCGTGTGCGCAAGGACCATACCTGCCTTTCAGGAACAAAATTAGAAATGCATGCGATGCATGTAGTATTTTAAGCAATATTCACCGTGTACAAGATTCTCACAGAATGTTACTTTAAATAATTCACCATTCAATGAAAAATGTTAACTTCTTTTCTTTTCAATCTTATAAAGCTGGAAAAAAAAAACTTCCATTATAGGTTGTTCTAGCAACAGTTATTGCATACGCTGCAAGATTACACGAAAACGATGGATTGAATGTGGTTAAAGATATTCCAGCTGGGTGAGTAATATAGAATTAAGTATATGCAAGGTGAAGATAACGAACAGTGATCAATCCCATAGCTCCTATAAGCAATACAAAATAGATAGTTGGGCAAACACGGACGCCCGGACACGCCAGAGGCGGGATCAGGTGCCCAGGAGGAGTAAGCACCCCCTGTTGACCGGTCACACCCGCCGTGAGCCCTACATCTTGATCAGGTAAACGGAGTTATCCGCAGTCAAAATCAGTGTGCCAAGAACGGCTTAACAATCGGTATGAAACACGTCAGACAGCATTTGACCCAATGATAGATTGTATTGACGAACTAGATCGTTATAACGACCATAGAATTTGCGAAATGCTGTCATGAAAAATTTCGTTTAAAATATTTAGATTATTCGCAATTCTTGTAATACATGTAATGCTAATAATACAAACAATTGAAACATAGACAACTTTTATATTTAGTATTTAATTATTGAAATAACTTTTGGATTATTTTCAGTTTTCCGTCCATGAATTTGCCGGACTTACGACTAGTCATACCTAAGTATCTGAAAGATGCAGTGATGATTGGGATAGTTGCATTTACTCAAACCGTTTCTATAGCCAAAATCCTAGCCCAGACCAACAACTATGATATTGACCCAAACCAGGTGAAACAAATCATCATATCGTACCTAGCTATAGAATACTTCACATGTTAATTAATACATAACAACCTTATTAAATACTTTTAACTAAGCTTGAGTGACAGTGAAAGAAAATGAATTACAGGAGATGGTGGCGTACGGTACCGGAAGTTTGGCGTGCTCACTATTTTCTGGGTACATTCCGGCGGGGTCAGTAGGGCGCAGCATGGTGCAGGAAGGAGCAGGCGGTAAAACACAGGTAAAGCAATAAAGAATATATATATATATATATATATATATATATATATATATATATATATATATTATTGCTCTGCTTGGAAATATTTTTGTTCTGTAATTTTGTTGCTTTTCTTGCCAATGGAAAGGCATGTTTAGTATGTGCATGTATATATAGATATATACATGTAACAGATTGGGAACATATTGGGAGTGAGGTGCTTGTCATTCCAGGTGGCGTCACTGTTTGGTTGTCTAGTGGTCCTTGTTGTTATTGTTGCTATAGGGCCACTGTTTTACAATTTACCCAAGGTAAGCCCAACATCAAAAACTGTTTCTTACCAAGTGTTCGTAAACTATGAAATGATATTCTAGTGCATTAGAGAAAATTTGTTATCAGTTTGAAGATGTTGTTTGATACACTGTATAGCCTCGTCTCTTTAAACTTAACTATTTTTATATGGATCAATGTCTCATATACTAGTGTGTTCTGTCGGCTGTGGTGCTAATGAGTCTACGAGGAATGTTTCTACAGTACCTAGAACTGCCGTCACTCTGGCGGAAATCTAAAATCGATTTCGTAAGTATTCCATAAGATATTCAAAGTGATGAAATCAAGAATCACGTCAAGAGTTTAACAAAAACAAAACCGCTCATTCATTCAGTGCACAGTCCATTTAAAAGAGTATAATCAATTACAATGTATACTCCTTGCAATACAAAACGACTAACCATAGTATGTTTTCTTTTCAATATTCCCAGAGGAGGTATACTTCCAAATACATGTACAATATTACTAGTATATCCCACGAGTTTTCGCAATACTAACCATCTTAAATGTTTTGATTTGGATGTATCCAAAGGAGGTACATGTCTACATAAATTACTGCCACCGATACTGTATTGTACATGTCTACATAAATTACTGCCACCGATACTGTATTGTATGTTTACATGTCTACATAAATTACTGCCACCGATACTGTATTGTATGTTTACATGTCTACATAAATTACTGACACCGATACTGTATTGTATGTTTTCAGATGATCTGGGTGGTGACCGCTACCAGCACAATCATTCTCGATGCCGAGATTGGGATCATCATAGGGATTGCTTTTTCTGTGTTCACAGTCACTCTTAGAACCCAAAGGTAAGAACATGCTCACAGTTACTCTCAGAACCATGTTCACAATTTATCACAGAACCCAACGGTAAGAACATATTCACAATCACTCTCAGAACTCAGAGATAAGAACATGGTCACAATCACTATCAGATACCAAATTTAAGAATGTGTTCACTCTCAAAACTCTGAAAGTAAGTTCATGTGCATGAAAAAAAAAATCGAAAGTACTTCTTAATACCGTGGATATTCTTCCATTTTCGTAGACTTTTCAATGTTTAAAGAGTTACTATTTACACTCCCATTCCTTCACCTCCATGTAGATCACTACGGGTAAATTAACAATAGTCATATAGTATCAAGCTTTTGTTAGTCATTTATATCATTTCCTAAATTTCAGGGCAGATGGTTACAAAGCTGGGTTTGTAGGATCAACAAATATTCTAAAAAATATCCAGCAGTACCAGCCGGTAAGTACATTGATTTTTAGCCTTGGTATTTGCATTTCCAATGAATTAAGATTCTACATGTTTAGTAAATGTGAGTAGTTACATTCAATATCAGAGAACGATAAAGTAAATTTCAACCAAGGAAATGTAATAGCATATTATAACGGGAGTTATCAATTGTTAGATTCAGTCAGATGATGGTCGCGTACACTTTATACAATACCACGGACCAGTATATTTCGCTAATGCAGACCATTTTATGAGAACTGTATACAAGACATCGGAACTGGATCTAAAACTCCTGCGTAAATCAAAGAAGCGCCTAGAAGCAATGACAGTAACAGCTTTGGTATATTTACAGTGAATGTATTTGTATTATTTTTAAGCCATTCTATTGGGTTTTTACTCCGTATCTGCGATGCTTGAACCATATCCATGTATGTGGTCGATACAATAATGACCTAATTGTTTTAAAGGAAAGTACCACGGATGAAGAAAATGAAAAAAAGGTTCTAACAGACAACAAACAGAAAATTGTGATTGATTTCACTAGAGTCAACTTTGTAGACCTGGTTGGAGTGAAAGCAATAAAAAGGGTAACAATTTCCTAATCTCCTGTTTAATCAAGAATTTTTTTCCATATAATGCACATGTATTTTTAAAAATACATGAGGGGTATGAACTGCGATGCTTAGTTCATACCCCCATGTCTTTTCAAAAAAAAGAATCTCTATTATCTTTCCACTTTCCAGAAAGGGGCCATATTGTTGTAGTTTGAATTTTTCTTTTTCTGTATCTCATACAAGTTTGTACGGGTCGAGTACCATTTTTGATGAACTTGGACCGTGACCTTTCAAGTAAAGGTCAAATGATAGAATTTTAGAACATTTTTGTCCATACCATAACTTTTTTGTCTGTTGATATAGGCCTTTGATATTTGGTATGTCGGTATACCATGATAAGACAGTGTGTTGCGTGTCATTTTTGATAACCTTGGCCTTTTCCACTTTAAAGATGATCCCTAAAAATGCTTAAAAGAACTATGGAAGGATAGACATCAGTTTTAGTGTGCTAAAACAATTCGTCCTAGTTATTTCTTACATGTACATTCTACTTTCATTTATGTCGGAACTCTCAGCCGTTAAAAGATAAACGTACTATATTTATATGTATTCACACGGCGACATCCGCGGGTTGTTTACAACTTCAGCGCGTTCATAAGTAAATGGCTATCAATAAAATTAGCAGAGGTTTTTTAAGGCAAAAACAGTGAAAATATAAATAGATGTATTTGAACCCACGTAGACTAATTTTAATGTCGTGGTTTTGTTTTGTTTTTTTAATTAACAGATACATTCAGATTACAAGGATGTTGGTGTTGACGTGTTGTTTGTGGGATGTAATGGTAAGCCTTCAACTTTGTTAATAAAATTGAACTAATATTCCATGACAGTTTGAACCCAAACGATTTGTTATATCATGATGAATTGTTTTATTCAATATATTCTGATATCGCTTCGTTTAAGAACAGTACGGCCTCGTCATTGCTGCGGATTTTATTATAACTGATGCACTCCTGTTTTAGATGGCGTCATCGATATGCTGACGAGCTGTGAAGCTATGAAAGATCTGTCATCCTCTCTCTTTACCTCGATGGAGACATTGATATCTCACATGGACAGTTATAAAAAGAGCGTAAAATGTGATAGGAAAGAATTATTGGATAATGGTTTTCCAGATGAACTACAGTCAACTTAAAGAAAGAACATGGTTTCGATAAGCACTTTTTTATTGCTTACATGAAATCATTAATAAGATAAGATTTTAGATTGCAATACTGTATTTTGGGAAACTTCAGAAGCGTATGATTTGAGCGACGTCCTGGAAGCCCATTTTGTCCCGTTTGAATTTCGCACTATTTCATTTGCACCTCAAGGATTATAAATATTGTTTGTTATCAGCCTCATTTTCAGTTCGCTCAGAAAACACGTTGGCGAAGACGGTGAAAAATATAATACAGCGAAATAGTTCAAAATACAGTATGTACAACTTAAGTTATGATGACGGATATACGTATGACACGGCTTCCGGGCGATAAAACGCTGTTACCGGGTAGGAACGGTGGTGCCAGTAGTACTCAGCGCGGCTAAAACATGACTCGGGGCTGATATCTGTGAAAAAGATTTCATTTAAAATGTTTGTGCCTATAGATGAACTTGTACCTGTGATAATCGTTGTAGAATATTGAACTTTATATTCAATAAAGATGGGATAACGATTGTTACGCTTTGTGGGAGTGTGTCTTTTGTTTTCTATTAGAGAGAGTGTGAGAGAGAGGAGTCACGTGACTTATAATTGTGTCTCTCCTGTTTATACTGTACCTGACCCGGCACTGCTAGCCCCCAGAGCATCATAAAAAGAATTGTGTATGGACGTGTCCGCCACACATGCGTCCATTTGAATCCAACATCCACCCCCCGCTGTCACCGTGTTACCTATGGAATGTATGATGCGGGATGTAAATATTCAAGAAAAGATGTTAAATGGGTCATTAAAATCGATTCGCTGTGATGCCACGGACAATCATTTCAAGCGATTGCGAAAGGGGCGTCCCAGTTGTACCTTATTGTTATTGCGATTTCCTTGAAGGAAAAAATAGAAATTGTAAAGAATTTCCGTCCAACATGCATAGATACAGACATACATACAGCCAAACAGATATACAGACAGACGGACAAATAGACAGATATACAGACAGACGGACAAATAGACAGATATACAAACGGACAGATATACAGACAGACAGATATACAGACGGACAGAAATAGACAGACATATAAATCAACCCTTGTACGTTCCACAGACTCTGCATACAAGTAAATAACAAGCAGAATCTCAATCTTTTGTTGTGAAAAGATTTAAATTCACTACTGTCACAGATTTACTACTGTCACAAATTTACTACTGTCATAGATTTACTATTGTCACAGATTTACTACTGTCGCAAATTTACTACTGTCATAGATTTACTATTGTCACAGATTTACTACTGTCACAGATTTACTACTGTCACAAATTTACTACTGTCATAGATTTATTACTGTCACAGATTTACTACTGTCACAAATTTACTACTGTCATAGATTTACTACTATCACAGATTTACTACTGTCATAGATTTACTATTGTCACAAATTTACTACTGTCATATATTTACTATTGTCCTAGATTTACTACTGTCATAGATTTATTACTGTCATAGATTTTACCACGGTCATAGATTTGACTACTGTCATAGATTTATTACTGTCATAGATTTTACCACGGTCATAGACTTTACTACTGTCATAGATTTACTACTGTCACATATTTACTACTGTCATATATTTTACTACTGTCAAAGATTTTACTACTGTCATAGATTTTACTGCTGTCATTGATTTTACTACTGTCATAGATTTACTGCTGTCACAGATTTACTACTGTCATAGATTTATTACTGTCATAGATTTTACTACTGTCATAGATTTTACTGCTGTCATTGATTTTACTACTGTCATAGATTTACTGCTGTCACAGATTTACTACTGTCATAGATTTTACTACTGTCATTGATTTTACTACTGTCATAGATTTACTACTGTCATAGATTTACTACTGTCATAGATTTGATAAATCTTTTACGTTCCCCCGTGTGTGTTATATATCCTGATGTCATTCAGCTAATTTTAATCTGAAATGCTAAAATGTCTGGGCTATATGATCCAATTATACTCTGCTATAAAGTAGAAAATGCTGTTCTGCAGAGGTAGAAACCCAACACATTGACGTTTCCCTTTTGAAGATCCCTGTGGTCCCCCATGTTTTCTGAAGTAATATAACATTTTTCAAGATCGAAAGCATGAAATTCGTGAAAGTTTTGAAATTTGAAATACATTTCTTCTCACAAAATCATGAAAATATACATATATATTTCAGAATTTTTCTCTCTCGCTATTTCTTGGGCCATGACGTCAGAAATGAAGTATTTTATCGTTTTTCAGACTGAGAAGTTAACTTGAAGTATATTTTCTTTTTTATTTCTGAACAGAGCGATTTAGTTGTCCAGGTAATTTATTTTTACTAATGACGTGTCTGAAAGATACATGTATATGATATATTATCAAAATGAATGCTGTTCACAATGTCGGTCTGTGTCTGTGTAAAGGAAAACTGTAGGGGGAAAAGTGTACTATTCTAACAATTATGACGTGACATATTTCGATTACCAACAATTTCTAAAATTACATTATGTAACAAGGTTGTGCATAGACTTTCATGAAGATAAAGTAACGTTCATTTCGAAAATTGGTAAGTGATGGGGGAGGGGTAAAATTCACCCCAAAGCCATATATAGTCCTTTATCGTTAATAGTACTTTGTTATTGTTGATAGTAAATTGAATATTACTATACCTGTTGGTAGAAATATACTTGTTATGGGATAATTTTCGTGACTACCACAATATCTGTATTGCGCTAAGGGACGTAACAAGCAGTTTTGTTGCACATGAGAAGCATTCTGCGCACGCTCGGCGTAGTAATCGTGATAAATGTTTCCTGTTTTCGGAAGGTGGTGATTATGATCAGGACATCCAAAATCGGCAAAGAAACACCCCGCATTCCCACCCAAAGTCATCGCTCCTATAAATTGATGAAGATAAGAAACTCAAAAAAATATTCTTTTAGTGTAGAAAATTGAAATTGTTTACGTACATTTGTATTAACCAAAATAATTTACTTTGATAAATTTTGCAAATGTACCTGTGGGTCCGTATATAATGTAGAAAAAGGACTCTGATCCACAGTATTGGACGTAATGTGGAACTCGCTGCAGGCAACTAGACTGCCTTGTACTGGCCATGGAATCAGAGTCTTTATAAAACTGTGTTTGGTTTCCTGATATCAATTCTGGGTGGGCGGCACACTTTTCCACAAACAACCAACATCCTGGTCAAAATTTAACGTTACATTTTTCAGTTTTACTCACAAAACAGTCTGCTTTTTTGGTCAATGGCATGGTTGAAGGAGCAATTCACACTCTAAGATTCGAACAAATACGCAATGCATACATTGTTTTATGCGCTTATGATTGATATTTTCAAAGAATCACTTTTGAACAACAAAAGAAAGGCTCCATAGCGGCGGTTATTTAAACCGTTACCAGACTTCCACTGCCAAATCAGTCTGTCAAGAAACAACACTATGATGAGTAGCGATACGAATACAAGTAAAGCAAGTTGCCTGTATATTCTTTGTTTTTCCTTTGGGTACTTTACATTGTTGTACCTCTCTGAATACTTAAACATATGTACGGTATAATTTAAGGACTAAGATGTATGTACATGTATAACAGTTAAAGACGCACTACATCTAATTTCTCATATCCTGATCGTTTGGGTTTTTTTTAAATGATAGAAATGATATCAGTGCTGACAATTTTGAACAATTTATTTTAAATACTGTAACATCAATTTGCTCGCAGCTGCAATTCGAAGATTATCTAGAATTCAAAGCTTTCTTCATGCTGACTCGAATTTTAAATGTATATACAAATGTACTTGTATATTTACATCACGTGATTTTGAATAACAGCAAAGGTGCTTTTCATTTTAAAGAATAAAAAAAAACTTTTATTGGTATTCCGATTAAATACTGTGGAATCATTAGATTTCGTGGTGGCTCAATTTCCGTGGAATTCGTGGGTACCCCTCACCCACGAATTTACACCCTCAACGAATAAAGACAACTATTTAAATTTCAGAGTTATCTTTCTTCCAAATATATAAATCCACGAAATTACGTCCCCACGAACCCGTAAAAATTCAGCAATCCACGAAAATTGGCCCCTACGAATTTAACTGATTCTACAGTACTCACTTTTTTTATCATGCAATTATTCCCTGTTCCTTATAATTAAGTGATTATTACTCATATTTGAACAGCACCCCTCCCGTAGCTTAAGACTCCTTTAAAAGTAATTCATGAAATGAGAATTGGCGCGTACTAGGCTTAGCTTAACCAGTAATTTTGCCGGTCCCATGTGGTTCGCTTAGGTCTTATTGGTCTCCGAGGTACGTTGTAAATTGTAGTTCGCGCCTGATTTTAATCTCAATCTATTTTTACCCCTTCTTTCGCAGAATTTGTTAAAATGCTGGGCTTTATTTTCTCACTGGATGCTATGCTGCAATGTTTACCTTCTGCACACGTTCGTCTGAATACCTAGATGAGAAAACTCAATTTTTTTTCTATAAGGGCGTTCAAAAATTATCAATTTTTGTGATAAAAAGTCCATACCTTTAACTATGCAAAACAATTTGAGAAAGTTGGGTAAAACTGTCATTCCATGATTTTTGCGCAAATTGATCTGCAGTGTCTCTTTAACATAATATTATTCAATGTTATTCATGAAAATGGAAAGTAAAAAATGGACTTCTAATGGTATCTTAAGCTAATAGTATGATGATAAGATTTCACAACTTTAATTTTTATGATTTCGAACTCGGGACTCTTGATGTGTATCGAAAATGGTTTGGTTGAAATGTGTGTTGTTGTATTTTCTTTGCTGAGTCTTTGTGGACTCATTTCTTAGTTATCTCTAATTAAGAGTAATTATAACAAAATATATCCAAGGCATCTGATCCCATCTGGTATATCCAGGGGTCCGTGTTTGCCCAACTCTCTATTTTGTATTGCTTATAGGGGTTATGAGATTGATCACTGTTCGTTATCTTCACCTTTCCTCATGGATACAATATAGTAATTAGATTTACTACAGAACATGTTTTGTCTTACCGTGTTTAGGGGTGGAGTGAATGGTGTTTGGGGCGGATCCATCGGGTAGATAAGATCCTCGTGGCGCCAATGTTGCAGGTGCATACGTAGCACAAGGGGATGGAGACTGTGACGTAATCAGATGGGCCTCCGCATACTCTATAAGATATACATGTATACGAGAACGATTTCATCATGGAAATAATTTTATTACTGCCTTTCTCAATAGTGATATACACCAGATATAATTCATTTTCGATTTCACACTTTTTTTTCTTTCTTGTTTTTTTTTTTCTTTTTTTTTTTTCTTTTTTTTTTTTTTTTGTATTTCGGGTCTCGAAAACAAAGATATGCATGTAATACACGCTTAAGTGTATGACGTCATATATATATGCAACAAACATGATAATTGCCTGGACTAGACTGTCTGACCTACGTATGTAGATCGTCTGCATTTTCAAAATTATGTGGACTAAATTTTTTGGACTGGATTAAATAAAGTGGACTAGATTGTTTGGATTGGTTAAATAATGGGGACTAGATTATTTGGACTGAAATAAATCAAGTGGACTAGATTGCTTGGACTGGATTATATCATGTGGACTAGATTGTTTGGACTGGATTAAATAATGTGGACTAGATTGCTTGGACTGGATTATATCATGTGGACTAGATTGTTTGGACTGGATTAAATCATGTGGACTAGATTGTTTGGACTGGATTAAATCATGTGGACTAGATTGTTTGGACTGGATTAAATCATGTGGATTGTCTGGACTGGATTAAATCATGTGGATTGTCTGGACTGGATTAAATCATGTGGATTGTCTGGACTGGATTATCTGGAGTACACTTACTTTTGCTGTTGTATACTGGTCCGACCGGGTATCGGGGACCAGTCTCGTTCAGTTGCACCGGAACCGGAAAATGAACTCTCTGTGTAAACTGTGATAACATGCATCTCGGCCGGAAGTCTTTCACACCCACGTCATAGAAGTCAGAGGTAAGGTCAGACTGCAATGTAATATCAGCAGAATTTTCAAATGTTAGTGTATCACTTTGAAGATTTCAAGGACGCAACGCATATTGGTTCGTTCTTCACTACAAGGTAACTAGGAATGTCTCATAAAAGTTACATTCCTCTCCATTTTGTTGCGAGGACATACAAGTAATGAACACATGAAATAAACTTCGGTTTTACAATTAATGTTGCGGAAAAAAATATAATAAAATTTTTGCGATTATCTGCTTACATAAGCGTTTCCCGTAACGTTGAACCAATCCAAATTCCGAACGAGTCCCACTATATTCGATGTCTTTGATCCATAAAATATATTGTTATAAATCTGATTACCTGCAAGAAATACACGTGCATATCATGATGATAAATATCTTTATGAATAGATACATTTTTTTTTCAAATTTAACCTTCTTTGCTAATATTCCCGTGGGGATCCGGGTTAGAATAGGTCCTCAGTAATCCTTGCTTGTTGTAAGAGGCGATTAATTGGGGCGGTCCTTCGGAAGGGACCGTCAGAGTTGAGGTCCCGTGTCACAGCAATATCCTTCCCTGTTCAAAGACAGTAAGCGCCGAACATAGGCCTAAATTTTGCAGCCCTTCGCCAGCATTGGTGACGTCTCCATATGAGTGAAATATTCTCCAGCGGGACGTTAAACAATATGAAATCAATGAGTCTTTGCCATACTAGCAAAAATTGATTGATTGTATATTGTTTAACGTTCCACTTGAGAATATTTCACTCATATGGAGACGTCACAATTGCCGGTGAAAGGCTGCAAAATTAAGGCCTATGCTCGACACTTATTGTCTTTAAACTGGGTGGGGGGGGGGTCTTTATCGTGTCACACCTGATGTGATACGGGGCCTCGGTTTTCCGGTCTCATCCGAAGGACCGCCCCATTTAGTCGCTTCTTAAGACAAGCAAGGACCTATTTTAACCCGGATCCCCACGGGACCAAGTATAGCGGACAGTATAGAGAGAACTTATACTGCCTCCCGAGTGGGCTAGCTTTTCTAGTAATATAGTAGAGAGTTAAGCAACGTGTTCAGACCATCGCACGTTACAATATGTCAGACATTGTAATGTTTAAAACACTTCTTGTATATTAAACACAGTAATGTTAACATTCAAGTACATTACACTGTAATGTTTCAACACTTTAGTACATCAAATATTGTAATGTTTAAACACTTGTAGTACATCAAATAATGTAATGCTTAAACACTTTTAGTATATCAAATACTGTAATGTTTAAACACTTGTATTAAATCAAATACTGTAATGTTTAAACACTTGTAGTAAATCAAATATTGTAATGTTTAAACATTTGTATTAAATCAAATACTGTAATGTTTAAACACTTGTAGTAAATCAAATATTGTAATGTTTAAACATTTCTAGTGAATTAATAAAAGATTCCATAGTATTGTGATCAATAAAATTAAAGAGAATATAGATGCCAAAGTCATGTTTGTCGATTGTTACCAAAATGAACCGTTAAATTGATATCACCAATGACATTTTAATTATATTAATTAGTTATCAATTCATTTGTATTTTATATTATCTTAATTTTTCTTTGTGTTTCAACAATGTATAAAAAGCACGTACCTCTTGGTTCACTGGGACTGTTCGCTTCAATAACTGCCAACTTCGGATATTTTGAAGCCCAAATTCCGGTTTTGAAAGGTACTTTCTTAGAAAAGAAACAAGAGGTTCATTAACAAAAGGGAGCTCAAAATCACCGTCTGAAATGGTATGAACTGATTGCACGGGAAGTCTCGTACCGAGAAACAGAGAGCACTTGCTTGGGTAATATATAAAACAAAGCGGTGCATGCTGGTATTGCTATGGAGAGTCCTCTGTAGGACAGCATGCGTTTGATACGTATGACAGTTGAAATATCATACAGAAGATTTCATATTTATAACGAAATAGCAAAATATTGATGTCACCTCTATAACGAAATAGCAAAATATTGATGTCACCTCTATAACGAAATAGCAAAATATTGATGTCACCTCTATAACGAAATAGCAAAATATTGATGTCACCTCTATAACGAAATAGCAAAATATTGATGTCACCTTTATAACGAAATAGCAAAATATTGATGTCACCTCTATAACGAAATAGCAAAATATTGATGTCACCTTTATAACGAAATAGCAAAATATTGATGTCACCTCTATAACGAAATAGCAAAATATTGATGTCACCTTTATAACGAAATAGCAAAATATTGATGTCACGTTTATTGATCGTTAATATTCTACTGCATCATCACAAACACATTGGTAGTATAGGTACTGCGAAACACGTAAATAGAAGTCAGCTTTGACCAGTACGTAAGATGCTTACAATTATCTCAATGTGTTTTCAGTTCAATAGCATTTCAAAGTGGTGATACGTATATACTTTGTATATATTACATTGTAAATTTCTTTTAACAGCACAGAATGACGGATCTTGAATGTCATGTTGTCACGTTGTTATCGTCATTTTCTGAGCAAAAAATTTAATTCAAGAACTGAGTCCAACCCCCACTCCCTTTCTTTTAAAATTCTACAATATGTGGATTCCGAATTCTTTTACCTGTTGATTTTTCTTATTATGCACTCATTATATGGAGATGACCAGGAATATGAAGTTCGCATCTGATATACTACAGTACTAAAGTATGTAGAAACAAAATGGGACATAAAGGTTAACATTTTCGCCATATTTTTCATGTAAAATGATGTTGTTAAAAATTAAAGCCATATTTGATCCCGTGCGTATAATATTTAGGTTTTAAAACACTCAATACGGTGTACCTATCAATAGGTCTCTGATGTCCAATACTTTTGTCCAGTGTATCTATTAATAGGTTTCTAGTGTCCAATATTCTGGTAACTTTGCCTTCTGTGTAAATGCTCTGTGTCTACATTTTTTAAAATCTTTAACAGAGTATACTGCGATTCTCTAGAATATTTTATCATTGGTAAGATAGTTTTTTTTAAAGTTAATTTAAAAAATCCACCCAATGCCGATGTCATTGCCGACAACTATTCTTGATTAAAGTTAAACATGAATGTTACATGAATTTAAAATTCTGAATGTAATACGAAGTTATGCATTGTAAGTTTGTATTTTCATACCTACTCTCTACGAATGAACTTCACATCCAGGTGATTTGAATGCCACGACTTCAAAAACATCTATATATTTTTTTATGGAAGAACCCATACAGTTTCCACTGGACACATTTGTACTCAATATTTCTAATTATAACTATGTAAATTGTGTTATTTGTGTCTGGTTTTGGTCATAGTCTAGACAACAGTTTCAAACATTGTAAGGACTTTAAATTTAATTTTTTTGCAGTATTTGCTACTAATTATGTTATACAATGTACCATATACTAATATTTGTAGAATAGTCAAATAAATATAGAAAAAAGAACAATTCATAAATTTTGAGAACCAAGTGGTGGTCATCGTTTTGAATGGGACAACAATCTGAGTACCCCAGGTGGTCCCGAGCCGTCGTTACGAAATATATGTATAGGTGTGCAACACACTGTTGTATGTTTATATCTACAGGTGGGCCCGAGCCGTCGTTACGAAATATAGGTGTGCAACACACTGTGGTCTGTTTATATCTACAGGTGGGCCCGAGCCGTCGTTACGAAATATAGGTGTGCAACACACTGTTGTCTGTTTATATTGTATTTACTATATACTATTGTATGCTAGATGTCTTTGTAAGAATTGGCCGTTTATTTTCAGTTTTTTTAATTATTATCCCTGTCCAATTTTGTTATAATGCTATAAGATGTATGTCTTTCGCAACAAATTTATTATATTATATATCTACAGGTGGTCCCAAACCTTCGTTACAAAATATAGCTGTGCAACACACTGTGGTCTGTTTATATCTACAGGTGCCCTTAAGCCTTTATTACGAAATACAGGTGTGCAACACACTGATGTCTGTTTATATCTACATACCTTCAGTGAGTTGTAGAGTGATCCATCGTTCGTATGTTTGACCCCTCTGCTGTCGACTTGCATGGCGGATAGAGTCGCGTTATAGAAGATATTGTTTCGAATTATATTATCCCGACCACCACCAATGTTGGTGTGAACTTCGTTCTGGTAAAAACAGATACATAAAGAAATGATTTAAAAGTCAATCGAAGATCTTTGAGTTAGAAAATTAAATATATATCGTATTTGAGTAACAGGACTTTGGTTTTTATACGCCCGTCTTTAGACGGGACGTATTATGGTACAGCGATGTCTGTACGTCCGTCCGTCCGTCCATCCGTCCGTCCGTTCAGGGTTTTCTCTTTATAATTTCATTTCCCTTTCACATACCATGCTGAAACTTGCTGTGTAGCTTCTTTGTGGGTCACCCTAGATCATACTGCAATTTTGATCCATTTCGACCTTTTTTCCAGGAGTTTTGCCCCTTTATTTGGAAATAATTATTATATGGAGGGTACATAATTTGTCCGCCCTACTCCTCCCACAGTTTTCAAGTGAGAGCCTTCTTATTTTGTGGAGTGTTTGTATGGGTATTGAAGATGTGCATCTGGGGAAGGATTTTGATTTTCTTCCATTTTTGAAAAAATTACAGGTTGTTGAACTTTGTCCATTTTGAGGAAATTTCGATTTTTAAGCTATGACCCTTTGTTCATATGAAAGTTTGTCACAGCCTCATGATGGCTGATACTACCTGAAGCAAAGTTATACAAATTATAGCACAAGAAAAACACCCTATGTAAGCATTTCACAGGCGTAATATGTACCGTTTGCGGTACTCTTGTTAAGGTAGTACTCTACATCGTCACAATGGCTGACTTCCTTTAAAACATGGATGAAAAAATCGATATCAGCAATATTTGTCTTTTCCTTTTCCATTTAAATACCTAGCCGAGTAGCTCAGTGGGTTTGAATACCGACTGCTGAACTGTAGGTCGCAGGTTCGAGTCCAACAGGGGTTTTAAATTTTTTTCAGATTACCTTCTACTAAAACTGTATCTTCTGACAAAATAAAGTAAATTTGAAAATTTTCAACTTCAAAATATTGTTGTACATATCCTCCACTTTTCATCTACATCAAATTTCTCTGGTGTAGCATACCTCCTTAAATTGTTACCGATTTATATTCAAATTGGTCTGAGACAGTCAAATATTTATAAACTGCAAAACATCTTTTTAACAAGGCATAAACTGTTCGATCCAATTTTAATCGCATGGTATATAGTTATTTTCACGATTTCTTGCTTCAGTGAGTTCTTTTTCATATAGATTTAAATTCAGTTTCGTGCTCACTCCATATAAATTCTATGGCTAGGTAATATCAAAGTAGTTTTAATTTGATGGTTTTAGTTTACAAAAAACAAATACAGAGAAAATATGGTTATGTACAGTACTCATTGCATTCTCTACCGACTCGCCATCGTTGCAAACCACGCCCACTCTCTTTATTCCCACTACGCCATAGGCTAACCCTGGTTATATGATTAAGAAAGCCCTTGACTTTATGAATATCGACCAATCGAGGAGCCCCTATAATATTTTGGATGAAAAAGCACCCCGAGATCATCGCGTGGCTCGTAGCGGTAAAATCCCGTGGATTGCCGATTGGAAAATACTGACACAATAGCCAATAAGATTAATTCTATTGATACATAATTTGCAAGTGGGGTTTTTTTTTTTCCTCGGCTAATATTTATAAACAAACGCTACACGTTTTACCGGGGTGCAGCCATGAAGATATCGAAATCTGTTATCTCGACTGTGATTGGTCAATAAATTTCATTTCTTCGATATCCATGAAGACCGAAGGTTTTGTCTATCATACAGCCAGGGTTTGAGGTAGGTTAAGTACTCCTGGACTCAGTAAGCATCGCTAGCAAAAATACCAACTCGCTAGAATTAGACATCTCAGTTCACCATAGTACCCTATAATTTCTCAGTTGTCACCAACTTACGTCATAAAATACATTGTCCTCGATAGTGACCGAGGAGTATTGGTCATCTAACATAATCCCACGTACATCCGCTCCGGGGAGGAATCGAAGAGTGTGGTGAATATGATTTTTACGAATAATGTTTCCTCTCTGAAAAAGAATTCATGGTTTAAGAAAAACTTCACATTTAAGGGCAATAATTCCTATGAATCCGTTAAGTTTCAAAAGTTTATCTAAATTCATAATGATCTCTAATTCAGTTCAGTACTTATTTCATTTGAAAGTCACGAATGGTGAAAAAAGAAGTCCTACGTAGGTCCAATCCCTCCCTGAGTGTATCCCTCCGCAGTCAGAACTATTTTGGCAGGTATGGTGCACATTGTTATATTCTATCACATGGTAATTTCCCTTTTGAGATGTAAATGAATATGATAAAGAAAAACAATATTCATATTTCAAGCACTGATATTCTGAAAATATTCCACCTTATATGCCATGATTTTATTAAAATAACACCAAGTGATAATTGTCTTTCTCTGTTCAGTTAAACTTTCTCCTGATCCACATTTTTGTATGTACATATGTATTTAATACTCACACTCCATCGAATGGCCGTGTATTGTCCAGTGTGCATATTGTTGTACTGTACCAGTGTCCCCACCCCGCTCAGGGACAAGGCGTTGGCACCCACGCCCGTCTCTCGGCCGAATCTCCAGATGAGGTTATCTGTCACCAAGTTTCCGGACGGTGTCAGAGTAGCACGATCGCCACCTGAGTTACATGTATATGTAACATGGTATTAAAATAGCGTTGTTAGTCCAAAATGCTATCGCGCATACAGTTTACAATAAGACTAGGTCAGAAGATTAAGTTGCCATTGCCTGTTACTACTTTTTATCTTAACCACTGGAATGAATAAAAGAATTAAACTGAAAATGAACCAACCTCTTAGACGCTTAATTTTAGGCTTGCTGTTCTGCGCATTATGATTTGAAATCTTTTAGAATATGTGTTTTGACTCATGAAAGATACATATGATAAAACAATATTATTAACTTTTGGACACTGTGCAGATTTAATAATACTATATTTAATAATTAACTTTCGGATACTGTGCAGATTTACCAATACAAGATTCTATAATTAACTTTTGGATACTGTGCAGATTTAATAATACTATTATTATATTCTATAATTATATTTTGGATACTGTGCAGATTTACCAATACAAGATTCTATAATTAACTTTTGGATACAGTGCAGATTTACCAATACAAGATTCTATAATTAACTTTTGGATGCTGTGCAGATTTAATAATGCTATATTCTATAATTAACTTTTGGATACTGTGCAGATTTACAAATGCAAGATTCTATAATTAACTTTTGGATGTCGTGCAGATTTATCAATACAATATTCTATATTTAACTTTTAGATGCTGTTCAGATTTACTAATACAATATTCGTAATTCTAATCACTTCGATCTTGCCTTCGCCTTGGTCAACATAATATTTCTTGGAATGATAGAATCTTGCATTTATTTGAATAAAGTGACGAACTATTTTTAAGTCTTACCCATCATGACAATGCCTCCATCGCCATCATGAAGATTACACCGACTTACGGTGATATTGCGAGAGTCCGCCGTGATGTCGATGTTGTAAGAACCTGTGTACGCATAATCGTCATTATATAGATCCCATAAAAAGCATCATAATTCAGCAGATATGAAATTATAGATATAAAGTTCTATTTACGAAATGAATTGGCTATTAGATATTGGTAACTAGCCTGGGCGAAGTCATGGGTACACTAGTACATGGATCATGGGTCTGTTACCGCTAAGATCATGGGTCTGATAGCGTTTATACGATAGGTCTATTACATGTAGTGTCTATGTCATGGGTTCTATG
This sequence comes from Ostrea edulis, assembly GCF_947568905.1. NCBI lineage: Eukaryota > Metazoa > Mollusca > Bivalvia > Ostreida > Ostreidae > Ostrea > Ostrea edulis. Next base: position 6,367,480 of record NC_079165.1, read on the forward strand.
AACGTCTAGATCGTAAGTCTATTAGCGCCTAGATCATGGATCTATTAGTGCTAAGATCATAGGTCTATTATACATATATGTAGCACTCTTGTAGATGAAATCGTCGTGTTTAATTTTACGCAATAGTAATGATACAACCTATCAGTTCACTTACTGATATACATATGAACCAGTAGTATCACTAAACATACCCGTGTTCTTGATCTCCATCCTGTCAATGGTGATCCTGTTCACGTGGTTTCCTCTCATTCCGAATGTTCTACAAGCTTCCACAGTGAATCCTCTGAATACCATGTTATTGGAACTACCGAAGCTGAAATGTTTACAGTTAAACAAAGTTATAGCGAACACATTTGTAATGAAGTATCGCCTACAACGAAATGCTTTTTATTTCCAGCATTTACAGAAATAATGAATAATTCATTGGATATACGAATTACATCAATTTCGAAACTAAATTAAATGTTTAGATTGCTTCACTATAACCTTGATTTACTGCATAAGAAATCCATATATATGGGTTAACTTCAGAGGTGTAAATTTTAAGAAACATTACATTCGTGAGTGTGTAGAAATATTACCACATTTTTCCTACATTTGTAATATTTTGCTGAAGGGATCTCATTTGAATTCCCTGGTATGTTGTGGACACTTAATGAAATTAGATGATATTCTTAAAAACACTTTCCATACACAATATCAAAATTAGTTAGAAATCAAAATTACTTCACACAGTCATCAATTAAAGATGCGTAAATTATGTCCTGATTGTTAATTAGTCCGGCGGATGTCGGTGGCCATAGATACAATATTCCAGACGATCTGTCGACGTAATATTCACCCTGAAATTCATCACTGTAACATTTTATAAAGTATAATTGATTGTCTGTACAGCAAGATGTTGATATTTATGCATTTCTTTCAAGGCGTTATCAGTAACTTTTGTAATAATACATACCATTCATTACACATCTTAAACGTTTCAGTAAATATGCATATGACCATTAGATGCTGTAACAACCTGCAAACGATGAGGTTTTAGTATCTTCGATATGAGGTGGTGATCAGGCTTGGATTTCTCAAAAACATCTCAAAATTTAAGTTTGAATTTTCTTTTATTTGAGCAGTCAAAATTTGAGTTGAATCTCAGACTTAAGTCCAAATTTCGACTGAAGTTTATTTCGAGAAATCCAGGCCAGGTCTTCCAGCAGTCTGTTGGAATTCCCATGGGCACGAATTGTGCTCCTTTAATAGCCGACCTGTTTTTATATTCTTATGAAGCAGAGTTTATTCAAATGTTTCTGCATGAGAAGAAAAAATATCTTGCTGTGGCCGTCAACTCGATATTTAGATATATCGACGACGTTTTATCTATTAACAATGATAATTTTCATTCATATGTCGATTCGATATATCCCTGTGAACTCAAAATAAAAGACACCACAGAGTACTCCATATCTGCTTTGTACATAGATATGTTGTTGACGACAAACTAACAACTGAACTTGATGATAAACGGAATGATTTCAGCTTCTCCATTGGCAACTTCCCTTATTTATTTAGCAATATTCCATTATTACCTGCATATGGTGTTTATATCTCTCAATTTATTCGATACACAAGAGCTTGTTCTGCATATGATCAGTTATTTAAATCTAAGAAACTGCTGATGTTTCATTATAAGTGGAAATTTCTCCAAGGAATGTAAAACTAAACTGGGATTTGTTCCATTCGTGATTTTATTGATAAACATTGCCGGGACAAATACAGGCGGAAAATATCAGGAATATGTATTATCACAGAACATATAAAGGGGGAAATCTGTGTAAAATTTGGCATGTTGTCATAGGCAGGCTTCTACTTAAACAAGACTTGAAGCATACATGGATATTTACTTGTTGTTTCACAATTCAAACCGCGCTTTGTTCTATCCTCGGTGAGAAAGAATTACGTCACAATTCAAACCGCACTTAGTTCTATACTCGCATTCTCTCACCAGAGGGCGCGCTACGCAAGCTTCACTTTCACCTCTGTTATCGTCTGATAAATAGTTCGGCTAACCACATGATCTCGCACGGACAAAATAGCGTCTTTGACTCCAACAGAAAGACACGTTTCTGTTCTTTGTGTAATGTCAGATTTTCATCATTAAAAACTCGCTAGTTTTTCTAATGTACTTTTATGTAGAGTCCATAGTTACGAAATGAAAGTGAAATTAATACATTTGACAAGGCAAAATAGTTCCATGAATATGGAAGTCACACTAACGTAATACAGCGTTTCGATACCTACCAATGTGTTTTTAACTCATAAATTTATGTTTTATTTATGAAAATGATGCAGATTTAATGTATTTTCAAAGACGCTCTGTTTTACAAAATTCTTGTAAATCAGACGATAACAGAGGTGTTGTGGAGTGTAGCGTAACGCCCTCTGGTGAGAGATTACTATACTCGGTGAGATAGAATTACGTCACAATTCAAACCGCGCTCAGTTCTATACTCAGTCAGATAAAATTACATCACAATTCAAACCGTGCTTAGTTTTATACTTATACTTAGTCATATATGATTGCGACCATGAGAAAGAGTACTTATGAAAATTTTCACAAAATAGAGAAATAACTGGGGCGGATCCAGGAATTGTGGTTACGGGGGGCGCCACTTTATGAGGCAGTGGGTCCAGGGCGAAGCCCTTGTGTGGGTCCAGGGGGCGAAGCCCCCGGAAGCACCTGGATTTTACAGATTTTATGGGGCTTGAAATATTTCTCCTATTGAGTCATTTGTACTATTTTCTATCATTTTAATAAGGTGAAATTAAAAGGACCCAAATTTTAAGGGGGTTTTGGAAAAAATTAAGTTCTCCCAATAAAGTAATTCAAGAAATCAAAGAATTTTGTCATTCATTTTTCCGGGAGTGGAAGAAATTATTACTTCTTTTATCGTTTAGTACATTTTCCGATACAAGATACCGCGATTTACCTTAAATTTGAAAATTTTAGGGGGGGGGGGGGGCGCCGGCTGCGCCACTGAATAACGTCATAAAGTTGTGACGTTCACATCGCTTGTTTCCACTCTTTCCATCGCGGTGTTTAGAACTAGCTATTAACACATGTGAAATATTCTTTGAATATAAGATGTATTTGTAAAATTGAAAACATTAAAATTCGAAATGTATGTGATCTTAATTTGTCCTTTTGAATCTTGTTTTTACCGAGTGTTATTCGAACATAATATACCGAGACCGTGTCAATATCATATATAACGATAGTAACATGTAAACAGAACTTCAGAAGTTGCTGTAATGCGGAGGATAATATTAGTACGGTGAATCGTGGAACAATTTCAGGTAAACAAAACCAATTTTCAAAGCCAAATAGATATACATGTATTGTGTATAAATATAAGATCCTTAAGGTTTAATCAAACATTTTTATGGAGCAAATAGCAGACATATATTTCTGTTATTTTAGAATAGTTATAGGTGATAATATATTAATCTAGGCTGAGATTCAGCCCGGCTGAATATTTGGACTGACGCCTTCACCGAATCTCGGACTAATCCTTCATAATTCATGTATGGAAATTTACTCTCAGCTTCTATCAATGAATGTGTAATTAGGTGACACTGTTGTTCGCTCCAAATAAGTTACTTGATTATTAAAACAAATCTGTATCACAATTAATGCTGCATAACTCACCGTCTAAGTATCTAAAATCCATAAAATAAACTATCACTAAATTTTCCGTTCACATGGTGACTTTCATGGCGCAATATTTTATCTCCCGAAATTGAAGAGTTCCGATAGTTGGATTTTTGTTTACATTAGCGAAAGACAAGACGGTATGTGGAGATACAATGTATCAGTAACTAGATAATACAGACTTTATGAACTCTTCAATTTCTGGAGATAAGATATTGTGCCATGGAAGTAATCGTTTGAACGGAAAGTTTAGTGACTATTTTCATTTTGGGATTTCCATACCTAGACGGTAAGCAATGCAAAATTGATAGTGATATAAAATTAGTTTAACAGTCAAATCACTTATTTGAAGGGAACTTCAGTGTTACCTAAGTGCACATTGATTGCTAGAACCGGCCGAAGCTGAAAGTAAATTTCCGAGCATAGGCCTAAATTTTGCAGCCCTTCGCAGGCAATGGCGACGTCTCCATATGAGAGCAAGATTCTCGAGAGGGACGTTAAACAGTATAATACCAACCAAACCATCTTACCGGTTCATCGATTTCCCCTAGAACATTTAAGAAGCGAAAATATCCTCCTTGATCAAGATATCTGACATCTGTGTTAGATTGATTGTTGAATTTACCTGTGGACGGAAAACAGCAATCTTAATCATAAGCTACAGTGTATTTATCATCAGCTAATCTTTAAGGAAAGTATTCATATTTTGTCAAATTAATAGCCAATTATACCAATACAACAGTTTGCAGGAGAAACGCATTGGAAAAGCCAAAAGTAGTTTATTGAAACTTATTATGTAAGGATAAGAAATAATGCATTTTAAAAATATTAACTAATGAATTTCTTCATGGATATAGATAAAATGTATTGTAGCATTTTTTGCACATTACGAAGGTTTTAGAGAAAATAAATGTTTTAGTGTGGAAGATAAATCTTTCTGTAAAGAATTGCTTTAAATTTCGAAATAGTGTGCTACTAATTAGGATTATGAAATGGGGAGAGAATAGAAAAGGTCAGGAAAGAGTGGGAGGAGTAAGAGAGAGAGATAAGATGGAAGTAAAGGAGAGGACACAAATCGATGGAATGAGAAAGAGATGGAAGGGACGAGTAGAGGGAAATAGAGAGAGTAGGGAAGGAAATGGCAGGATAAGAGAGAGAGATGGGAGGGAATAGAACAGGGAATAGGACGGAGAGAAAATAGTAAAAATGAGATAGAAAAAGGGGCAAGAGGAGGAAGACTAGGACTACTTATTTACCACCACCACTCTATAATCTATAAGTATGTTAGGGTTTCTACCTTCTCGTAGACCAAACCTAGTTGCATGCTGGAGCTCTACCACGTTATTCACAGTGTCTATGGATTGTACTTTAGCAGACAGATCCGCCCAACTCCAGTACCTAGACGGAAATGGAAAACGAAAGTAAGAAATCCTTTCTAGGACAATATCTATATGCCGATAGGACCTTCTTTAAAAAGTTGTACATAGTTTCCTTGTAAACTTGTTTGTGGAATTCCGAGAAGTGGTAGGACGCTTTTACTTGGCCTGAATCATGTTAATCATACGTTTTTTGGTTTTTTTTTAGACATATCTTGATCGAAAACTCCTTGTCTAATCTTTGTTGTCAATACCAGTATCCAAAGGTCCACAAGTCGTTTTCAGATGACCATCTCCTTGGTCGGTCGCTGTCATACGAAAATCGACGCCCATGAGTGCCATCCAGAACGTGCTTGATATTGATAAATCCTTCGTTTGGCCATCTTGCCAAACGGAGAGGAGCACCATTGTAAAACACCTCCAACGGCGCATGTCTGGTTTTATAGAACCCGTATGGAGTTAATTGTCCCAGGTTCGTAATACCCGCAGCAGACAGTTTTACTTGATATACCTTAAAGATTGATATATTTGGTTTATTTAATAGTTTTGACTGATATAAAATACACTGAGAAATAGATAGACAACAAAGTTTTAATTGGAGGAACATTGGGGATTTATATAACTGCAACACAAAGGACACATTGTGACAAACCTTTGCTTGCAGACATGGAAGCCGCTTTTAGCCCATACCTTACCATAAACCTATGTTTACAGACGTTTCAACATATGCCTTGTCACGACCCTATGATGACAGATGTTTTAATACGCCCCCAGTCAAGACGTTGTAACACGTAACTTGTCACGAGCCTGTAGTGGCAGACGTTGTTTTGTAACACGTACCTTGTCACGAGCCTGTAGTGGAAGACGTTGCAAGATGGAGTGGTTTGTTACTTTGTGGAACAAGTTACTGGGAATCCTTTTACCTCCTGTCTTCAATGAATAAGAATTGAATAAATATTCATGAACGGGATTTCAGAATTCGAATTCGAACTTAAACGTATTTGTCTGTTTCCTCCACCCTAGGTTTGACATCTGATCGCAGCTGATATTCTGTGCTAACCCGAAAACTCAGTCTTATTTCATCACAATAATAAAGGACAATACAAGTTCATGAACTTAAAATACAGGATTAAATTTAGTCAGTAGTATTACACCAGTAGCTAAAGCTGGTCTTTTATCGATGTTATTGAACATCACTGGGGTTGCTGGATTCTAAAATAATCGAAAGTTTCTATTCATGTAAACATATAGTGAAGGAAAACACCTGTGTTGCAAAGTTCTGAAATGGTATACGGGTTCGTTGCCAACAGTTTCTTTTATACAAAGAGCTATGGACTGGGTATTGAAAGTGAAATGAATTTTAACGCTAACAATTCATGTAAAAAGATAATAATGAAGAAAGTAGGCAATTAGCGTTACCACATGGACTTCCTGGTCATTATAGGCTTGGATGGTGACAGTGTGCGGGCCTTGGTGGTTAATGTGCAATGTGGAATCCAAGTCGTAGTACCCTTGCATCAGATTGACTGTCACATCTGACAGATAAAATATAGGAATAAATAGATTGATTCTTACATCTGTCAGGTAACACAGAGAAATAAATGGATTGATTGTTACATCTCCAAGGATTAATTGTTACATCTGGCAGGTAACACATAGGAATAAATAGATTCATTGTTACATCTGGCAGGTAACACATAGGAATAAATAGATTCATTGTTACATCTGGCAGGTAAAACTTAGGAATAAATAGATTCATTGTTACATCCGGCAGGTAACACATAGGAATAAATAGATTCATTGTTACATCTGGCAGGTAAAACTTAGGAATAAATAGATTCATTGTTACATCCGGCAGGTAACACATAGGAATAAATAGATTCATTGTTACATCTGGCAGGTAACACATAGGAATAAATAGATTCATTGTTACATCTGGCAGGTAAAACTTAGGAATAAATAGATTCATTGTTACATCCGGCAGGTAAAACATAGGAATAAATAGATTCATTGTTACATCCGGCAGGTAACACATAGGAATAAATAGATTCATTGTTACATCCGGCAGGTAACACATAGGAATAAATAGATTCATTGTTACATCTGGCAGGTAAAACTTAGGAATAAATAGATTCATTGTTACATACGGCAGGTAACACATAGGAATAAATAGATTCATTGTTACATCTGGCAGGTAAAACATAGGAATAAATAGATTCATTGTTACATCCGGCAGGTAACACATAGGAATAAATAGATTCATTGTTACATCTGACAGATAACACATAGAAATAAATGGATTGATTGTTACATCTCCCAGGTAAAACATTGAAATAGTTAGATCACATGATTGTGACAACTGCCAGGTAAAACATTTATATTTATACTAAATAGATTCATTGCAACATCTGAAATGTAAAACATGGGAATAAATAGATTCATTGTTACATCTGGCAGGTAAACATAGGAATAAATAGATTGATTGTTACATCTGGCAGGTAAACATACGGATAAATGAAGTTGGTTTAATTCTGTGTTAAAACTGCTAAAATGGTAGTCTTTACCTTTATTTTGCAAGCTATGTGAATTTAGAAGTGTTGCAGTCTTTCTGAAAGTTTTTACTGGATGGTGCACACTCCGTCTGAATTTCAAAACAATCAAAGTACAGTATTTTCTCCATTATACATTATCACATCATCAGAATGAAATGTGACATTAGATTAAGCTATGTACACATTAGTTATGAAGAGAATTGAATTGTAAATATACTTTGAAGACAATTTTCTTATAATGATAAACTAGAGAACTAAGATAGATCGTTCGAAGCGCAAGCACATAGTAGAAGCCTTTGACAACTTAGACAAAAGAGAAGGGAAGAGAACTGGACGTTTAAGATTAGGATTTGTATTAATTTGGTAGCATTATTACTGTGGCGCGAGGTTGGAAAATGCACCACCACAAACCACAGTCACTCGATTTCTTTGCCTATATTTCCAGGTAAAATCTTGCAAGGTGTCACATAAACTGTAACTGTATTGGAAATATTATATAACTCCTAGGTTAATATGACTATAATTACCCGTCGTTATGGTCATTTCCATGAGGCGACACGTAAATGTTGACTGGTTGTGAAATCCCGTCCAGAATGAAAGAGCTACCACTGGCCAATAATACACAGAGGCAGACGACCACTGGCACCATCATGGCGTCCACAACAGAAATAGGAAATATCTGTTCAAGGACATCTATTATTGTATAAGTGCACGATAAGGGAATTTAGTACAAAATACTGACATGTGAACTCGCTTATTATAAGACATTTACTGGAACGATGTACAGTGTACGATAAGAATTACCGAGCGATCTCTTCTAATCAATGAAGCTCAACAATGGTCATGTGAAAAATAAATATTATAATTTTTCAGTAATACAGAACGGTTCTGACGAGATGAAAAATTTAATTTCTTACAATTTGGCAATTAATTTCATTGAAGCAATATTGAACACAAAATATGCAAAAGTACTTATTTGATCTAACATGCATTTATTGAGATTCACTCATTTTTGTCTGTAATGAAAGATGAAGATAACGAACAGTGATCACTCTCATAACTCCTATGAGCAATATGAAATACAGAGTTGGGCAAACACTGACCCCTGGATATAACAGAGGTGGGATCAGGTGCCTAGAAGGAGTAAGCATCCCCTGTCGACCGGTCACATATAATCCAGGTCAAATCACAGGCACTTGTTCCTATAGATAAGTTATGACGTCTGTATCCTAATGATAACACTATTACTATACAGACGTCATAACTTATTTACAGAAACAAGTGTATGTGGGTCAAATTGGTTCAAAGTTGCCATGATTTTGTTTCAGTCTGAATGTTTTTTCATAATCCTTTTTGCTCGCAAAAGTTATTCCCCTGGTTTGCTCTTAATTGAATTTAGGTAATTAATTTTAAAAGTATAAAAATTACAATTCCGTATAGATCTGTATATCATATGCATAAATTTATTTCGACATAGACTAATTTTATCTTGATTAGTACATAATTTATCTAATTAAACTTTGGAGCCAGATAAAACAGATGACTGGATTGTTATGACCCTGTATAACATGTATAATGTCGGCGATACTGCGATACAATACCATTTTTACATTTTAAGTCAATACGATGGTTTAATTACCTGAAAGTCCGGAGGGGTCGGTGAATGTCATACTTCCTAGACAGCTAAAATATATTATTGTCCTCAGAAATGTCAGCAATTGTTCTATTGTATGATTGAATAATTCAGAACATCAACACCTACTACTACAGCCTACGAAACGATATCTGGTCGGTCATCTTTATTTACAGCTAGTGTGCAAGACCTCATCGGAAGTGTTTAATAAAGCGAGTTTTGTTGGGTTTTTTTTATATTTAAAAACTGAAACCAGTTACTGTTACAATATAGCAAAGACACGAGTTTTCTTTGGGCGACCAAAAATAATACCAATCGTATTAATTTGAGAAATCCTAATTTACTTTCAGTCCGATGTTGGAAAATTGAAAACTTATATACACTTCAAAAACACTTAGAGGTTAGCATATTTTTCTAGTTTGTAGGATTTCAGCCAATCAGAAAGCTCGAAAGTATTCCATCTTATAATAATGTCATCTATTACGGTAGCGACGGATAACAAGCACGTGGATCAATATGAATTGTGCACTTTACATTGTCATAGAGTAGTTGAAAAACAAGGAGCGGTTCTGATAGTTGTTAGCGGTGGCAGTGACTGACACGGCCGGGTAGCTACAGAAAATCCGTACATTCAATAAAGCTAGTATAAAACGTAGACATTTTCCAACTTCCTCAAACCACCAGGAACTACTACCCCTTCCGCCCAAAACTAAAAGTGGGTATTGATAGCCTTAAGGGCCCCCTACTTTATTTCGGGATTCGTTCTGTCTTGTCTTCGAAGATTTGCGTTCAAGTCATTAAGCTCCTGTATTCTCTATCACATATAAACTGAAGTGGCAAGTGAATGGCTGTTTTACCTTAAAAATTTGTCATATACCTCAACAATAAGAATTTACACGGTTCACTCGCACATACATATTCATATGTTGCTATATAAACTGTGTAAGTAACATTTGTCCTAAGAAAGGGACTTAGGACTTATCCGTAGGACTTATCGAATTGTTTGTGTCGTTAGTCATACCGGTGGGTTTTTTTTTTTTTTTTATAGTTTTAATGATTACACATATGAGTCACGTGATTTGCTCTTCTTCAGCTGAAAAATAATGGGGACTACCCATAATGCCTCCGGAAAAATGTCGCCGTCTCTGCAGTATACTTCATTGACAACCCCGTAAATAAAATAACTTGTTTGGAAAATACCACAATCATTTTTAAATTCCAGACAAGCTTTCTCCTACCTTTGTACGTTTTGTTATTGCTTGGTTTGGAAGGAAGAAAAACAACATCGCGTCACAGTGCACTGTTTACATCGACTGTGTTATGTTTCCCACATTCAATGAATAGGTGGGTTTTAAAATGTCTAAAGTCGTGTTGCAAAATGTTAAGAGTCTTCGCTCGTCTCAACGTTCACACCGTAAAACATTATTTTTAATAACCTTTTATCCATTATGTGGATCCGACACTTCTAGGTATCGGGTGTTGTTGCATTTTAGTGCTGTTTTACATCAGTATTCATGCACTGTATTATCTTGATCCGCCTGTATACCTATTTTCCTGTTTGTTTCATAGTTTGTCTCAGCTACACCCCCTACACTTCATATGGTTGCCATTATTTTCGTGCACGTGTCTTTGTCGTTTGACTCATATTTGTTGGTTGACTCATAATTCAATTTATTTAGTGCCTAATACACTATACATATGTAATTGAACGTACAACTCTTTCGTTTCGGCTTTGGGTGTCGACCTTGAGTTTTCAAATTTTACCATTATTGTATTGTTTGAGATTCGTTCATGTAAATTTGTATTCCAAAACAGAATTTAAAGGTGTATTTCAGTTTACTTCGTTTCGGCCTTGAGCATCGACCTTTTGTTTCTAAATCGTACCATTATTGAATCTTTTTAAGAATTTCTGTCTTTTAGAACAGCAATTCAACCACAACTCATCTAACTTCGTTTCGGCCTTGAGTTTTCAAATCATACCATTGTTGTATTGTTCCTGACTTAATTCAACGTACGACTTATCTTAACGGGCTCACGGCGGATGTGACCGGTCGGCAAGGGATGATCACTCCTCCTAGGCACCTGATCCAAACTCTAGTGATTTCAAAGGTCCGTGTTCGCTCGGCCCTTCATTTCTATTTTTAGTAAAACTTTTTGGCTTGTCCTGAGGATGGGACGGTCGTCCATAGGACTTATCGAATTGTTCGTGTCTTTGATCAATATCGATGCTTTATATATAAAATCTCCCATGATTCGTGGTATGATTTATATTCAACGAGTTGTGTTTTCTATCCCCGAGCCTGGACGAGAAGATGGATAACACGTAATGGGTACCTCAAATTTCGATATAAATCATATCAAACCACAAACAATGGATTATTCTTTTATCACGTAGCTGTATTGTTGGGAGAATTACTTTCAGACATTTTTTAAACAAACTACTCCAAATTGATGTTTGTTTGTGACGTCACAAATGGCATAGGAAAACAGTGCAACAATTAAAATTTATGTAATACACTGTAGGTGATATCCGCTGGATAAAGGAGTAAACATATATATAGATATTTTGTTATATATATATATATATAACAAAATTACCTTGCTTCATCCGCATCCAAGATACATACATGTAATTATGATAAGATATAGACCATAAAAAGTATTCTGACAGGAATGTATTATGCAAAGTTTGATAAATAACAAAGAACAATATTTTTGCATTTAATATAAAGTGAAATACACATACATCAATTTTGATAAGATATAAAGCACATTTCACTATATCTGATAATCACTTCATGTGTCTTTTCATTATAATATATAACAGTTACTACAAAATTAACCTTAATCAAGTTTCATGAAATTAACATTCCGATAAATCATCTGCAATCAACATTTTGCAATGAATAATAAAAATGACTCATTATCTTTAAGAATGTCACAAGGGCATAACAAATTTAATACCTTTTACATGTACATGTAATATTTCCATTGATCGGGTTCGATATTGTTTTACGTCTACCCGATGATATTTCCATTGATCGGGTTCGACTGACTATGTATTCGAGATCTGTCAAAGTTCATTTCGCAGATGAATGAATGGCGTTCACTACAAGATACATCACCCCATTCGAAGTCAAGTTTGGGATACTCGATCACCATACAGTCCTGTTCGCCCGCGACATTGTTGGGCTGTCCGGGATGCCAGTGGGTATAGTTGAACGGGATGGGATGAGTCTGCCCGCTCCAAGTAAAAGTGTTTTCGTGGTCAAAATCGTTTCCATTTGTCCACAGTCCGAAGTCTGCTGCCAGCGACATAGCTACAACAAGCGGAAAGTTGAATGATACTGATTATGACTCTTGTTGTCAGTAAAATACCTTATACTGTTCAGAGGATAGTAATGATTTACCGTTAGACTGGTTTATCATGTTGGAAATTATCGTCTGCTCCACAGAAGATTCAATGGCTACGAGACTCGCCAGAGGCCAGACAGCTTTGCATGTCTTCATGGCATCTCTGTAGGTCTTGGGTTCCATGTGAAACACATAACACGTTTCCATGCCTCCTACTTTGGTTTCCACAGATCCTGGCGGGCAACGGGGGGCTCGAATACCTATTAATGAGAGCCCGTCGTACAAATCATAGAGATTATTGTGTGTTCAGATGTAAATGTTAGAACAGAATCGCATTTGCTTTGAAAACAAACTACATATATTGTAAGGAAACTCATTGATTTTACAGAAGGAAACCTATTTTTCTTCCGATCATTTTCTCATGTAAATAACTCGCTAAGTGGAACCCTCCAATAGAATTTCTATTGCACTAGAGGGACAATTACATCGTCTGTCCATTTAAAGGTACATGTATATCAAATAATCAATTTAACCAGATTCCCTCTCAAATTCTAAGTGAAGTGTTACTCATTTAGTAACATTTGGAGGATACAAGATCTTCAGGTTAAATTGTTTCAATGATCAGCAGAGCACCATACCTTCAGTTGTGCAAGGTGCATTATAAACACTGAGATCGTCCACATAAACGTATTGGTTAAGGTGGTCCGCTTCAAACACTATCTGCAAAACATCAAGCACAAACTTTGTAAGTCATCAAACACAGGCACTATTTGTAAATATTATCTGTAAAACTTCTAGCACACACACTCTCCCTGTAATAGGTTAATTCTGGACATTTATGTCTATCACTTACGGACAGAATGTTGAAACGTACAGATGAAGAGAAAGAGTAATCATGCATAAAAAGCCACCATACGAATTCACAAAAGGTAGACAGATTCCTTCATTAAAACCTGATCTAAAATATTTACGAATGCATTAGAGTGAATTATATGACAAACCCTTTTACTAGTTTTAGCAAAATAAGATATCTCTGTAAATAAGAGAGATATCTCTTTACACTAGAGAGATATCTCTATTGGTTGTAGAGATATCACTGTAAGTTAGAGATATATCTTTTTACGCTAGGGAGATATCTCTTTCTCTTTGAAAGATATCTCTTCAAGCTAGAGAAATATCTCTCAAAGAGATAAAAAATATATCTCTAGCGTAAAGAGATATTATTTCTCAAAGTGAAAGAGATATCTCTCAAAGTGAAAAAGATATCTCTTAAAGTATATGAAATATCTCTCTAACTCTTTAAATTTTCAAAAACAAATATCTCTTCAACTTAAAGAGATGTCTCTTTAGATTAAACAGATTTTCCCCCGGTGATCATAATTACTTCTCCTTGTTGCATAGCTATTAATATGATGTAACCCTATTTTTAAACCAATCAAAATACTTCTAGTATAATTGGAGGACCTCCGGTTTAGGGAGAAAGTATTCAAACTAATAACAAAAATATTGGAAAGAGATATCTCTGTGTTTTTGAGAGATATCTCTTTTTCAACGATTAAAGAGATAAAACTCTAAAACTTCATGATAGTTATTTCGGATTTCAAACATTTCGGTTGAGCATCACTGAAGAGACATTATTTGTCGAAATGCGCATCTGGTGCATCAAAATTGGTACCGTATAAGTTTTACATCTTATACTTTGAGAGATATTTCTCCAAGAATTCTTAGAGAGATATTTCTTTAAGTGAAGGAGATATCTTTCAAAGTAAAAGAGATATCTCTCAGAGTAAAAGAGATATCTCTTTAAGTGAAAGAGATGTTTCTCAAAATGAAAGAGATATATTTCAAAGTGAAAGAGATATATCTTAAAGTATATGAAATATATCTCTAAGTGAAAGAGATATCTCTCAAAGTGAAAGAGATTTCTCTCTAAGTGAAAGATATCTCTCTAAATATAAGAGATATCTCTAAAAGTAAAAGAGATATATCTCTCCAAGTAAAAGAGATATCTCTCTAAGAGAAAGAGATATTTCTCTAAGTGAAAGAAATATCTCTTTTTAGAGAGATATCTCTTAAAATTAAGAAATATATCTCATTTTGAATAGATATCTCTTTAAAATAAGAGATATCTCTTTAAAGAGATATCCTATTTTTCGAATAAATAGTAAAAGGGTTTGCCATAGAATGAAGTTGAAAATTTTATTGTTGTTTATTGTCAACTATCGGGATTTCAACGAAAGATTGTAAAAGGAAATCATTTAATTTTACATGTTTACACGCCTTTTCATTGGTTGGTCTATCATATGAATATCGTATACCCCGAAAAATAAGATAAATGGCCGGAACTACTTTCTACTCTCGACACATCTGATGACAATTGTCCAGTTCGCACCCTACGACAACTTCTTCATGTCACAGACAAGAATGCCACATCATTATTCAATCACTGTTCCAAAGCTGCAATGGCGTCTCCACAATCAGAGAAAGTGTGGTTCACAGCAAAGCCTGTCAAAGCGTACCAGTTTTCGAAATTCATGTCTAACATATTTAGAAATTCTGGATGCTCTCAAAATTACACCGCACACTGTCTCAGAGCGACTGCAATTCAAACCCTTAATGACGATGGTTTTGAATTCCGACATATTACATGTATGTTCATGAGTGGGCACCGGAACGAGGCGTCCGTACACAGTTATAACAGGAATTGCAGTGACCATAAAAAGCAATGCCTTAGTAATTCACTAGCAAAACTCAAGAGAACCCTACTTGCCTGGTCCCTGATCGCATGACAAATCATGCACATGTCCCACGCTTACCGTTCGTACCGACATCGAACATTGAGGTGAATGCCAGATCCACTCAACAAAGTTCCAGCAATTTTCTATCCACAGGATTCATCTCTAACTCATCCTTTCAAAGCTGTACCTTTCAGTTCACAGGGAACCCGTTTGTGAGTCAAAAGTAAACAGTTCGTGGAAGCCGCCCTTTCCGATTTTCAGTTGATGTTTTCATAAATTACTACGTCAATTTCGAAGCGTCATATAATGCAGTTCAAGAATAAATCTTTAATTGAACTCAAATCATATAATGTTTTATCATTCAAACTCAATGCTTTACATATTTAAATGATAAGGAATGAATATATTATCTTTTCGGTGGATGGAGGGATCCACGAAAAAAAAGACGGAAAACTTTGCATCATACGCTACGCGCAATGATGCAGTTTTCCGTCATTTTTATTCGTGGATCCCTCCATCCGTCGAAAAGATAATATATTCATTCCTTAAATAATTCTCATGCTAATTACCCCCTCCCTTGGAAGACGGTATACATACACTGTAGTTGAAGAATTTCACAGTCTTCAAACAATGCACTTCCTCACCATTGTGATTAGTACAAAATACACGATACGAAAATTCTAATATCTTTCATTAATTGAAATTCTGTTCATTGCAAGGGAAATAATTTGCTGGTGATTTGATTTACGTACGACCTAACAATTTTACCAGATTTTCAGGTAGCAGGGGACAGTTTCGCACTATAGGCCCGGTCAACTTTTTCAAAAAATGGAATTACCCCGTATTTGAAGTGATATTACATGTGTAAAAATGTATACAATAATTTTAGGATGCATGTCAAATGTAGCTGAGTGCTTAGTAAAAATGTTGATATACAACATGTAGGTGTCACCATGATTCCTAGCATATAGATGGGTGCAAATACGAAACTAAGACACGTGGTCAGTTGCTGAAGAAATTCCGGTGAAAACATGCAGGGTCTAGCAAAAGGTCTGTAGCTGTGAGGGAAGGTGGATGGCCCCATATGAGAGGTAGATTTTTGAGAAGGGCAGATAGGGTTCTTGATTGTGCACAGTGTCTAAATCCCCATGTTTGGTACTGTGATGGTGTGGGGGTGGTGCGGATTAGCCCAAATGAGGGAAAATCAAAGCAAAAAAGGGGAACCTGCTCAGAGCATGTTTTGTGCACCAGCACCAGTATTTATAGATGACATGTAATTTAGGGTCATAATTTATTAACTACACTAATATGAAATACAAGTATGGACATAAAAGGGAAATATGATTTTTCATTAGTCTGTCATAATCTGACTTTGGTGTATACCCCCTATCCACATGTTTCAAAACCAAAGAAACTGTCCCCTGCCACCTTTAAGAGAATGGCATTTTTTGAAACCCATGGAATTCAGTCAATTTCATTAATATTATCAAGATAAATGTATTAGATATGTAATACAACCCTTTATTTCAATAGATGTATCACATTAGTGTCACAATGGTAGACAACAGAGTCAAGGGGGGTAAGCTATGCTTTAGTACTATGGAAAACCAGAATCTGGTCAAGTATCATAGTGACATGTAAGTACATGTAAATAAGCTTAGTGGTTAAAATAATGTTATTTGGGGTACTTCATATCCTGTGTATTCTTTTTACATAGATTACATGTAGTTTTAC
This sequence comes from Ostrea edulis, assembly GCF_947568905.1. Lineage (NCBI taxonomy): Eukaryota > Metazoa > Mollusca > Bivalvia > Ostreida > Ostreidae > Ostrea > Ostrea edulis. Next base: position 6,384,570 of record NC_079165.1, read on the forward strand.
ATGTTCTACATGTAATTATCAAATTGTACTGATCGACAGGTCTCAGGTACAGTAGATCACATTTCTTCTCAGCACCATGATACATATTTATGAAAAAATACTTGCAGATAGAGAGATAAGTCATTTTAGAGACATTTTGTACACAAAAAACACAGTTAATACCATTTTCTCATTTATGGGTGGTACTTGTAAACAAGCCACCTCCCCTTTGACATTTGGCTGAATTGCATGAATCTTTAGTTTTCACTATTAGGATGGCATAGAATAGAATGTAAGAAGAGAACAGGTATTCAAAATCTTGTTGGGGAGTTGTTTACTTAATTAGAGCATATTTCAGGTCTATACATATACAGTATGTAAAGAAGTAGACAGTGAAGTGGGGAATTTTCTTGATTTTAAGAGCAGTTATGTCCCTTTATCTCTCTCTAATCCATCATTTTCTACACAGGTTCTCATGATTACATGTTCAGCATGTAGCACCACATATAAGGTCACTTTTACCATAGATACAATATACTTGTAATATTATTTGTTAGGCACAGGGATCTTACTCGAACACTCTCATCACTCAAAAATGACAACATCATACACAGAAATGTAGGGGTTTTAAATAATTTTATTGCGTACACATTTAGGGCGGTCGACATGATGTATTGGTGTAGTTTCACTCAGAATAAGTCAGATTTGTCAAAAATGGGAGTTGACGTCAATGACATGAGATGTCAGAATTCTTAAAGGTAGCAGGGGACAGTTTCGCACTATAGGCCCGGTCAACTTTTTCAAAAAATGGAATTACCCCGTATTTGAAGTGATATTACATGTGTAAAAATGTATACAATAATTTTAGGATGCATGTCAAATGTAGCTGAGTGCTTAGTAAAAATGTTGATATACAACATGTAGGTGTCACCATGATTCCTAGCATATAGATGGGTGCAAATACGAAACTAAGACACGTGGTCAGTTGCTGAAGAAATTCCGGTGAAAACATGCAGGGTCTAGCAAAAGGTCTGTAGCTGTGAGGGAAGGTGGATGGCCCCATATGAGAGGTAGATTTTTGAGAAGGGCAGATAGGGTTCTTGATTGTGCACAGTGTCTAAATCCCCATGTTTGGTACTGTGATGGTGTGGGGGTGGTGCGGATTAGCCCAAATGAGGGAAAATCAAAGCAAAAAAGGGGAACCTGCTCAGAGCATGTTTTGTGCACCAGCACCAGTATTTATAGATGACATGTAATTTAGGGTCATAATTTATTAACTACACTAATATGAAATACAAGTATGGACATAAAAGGGAAATATGATTTTTCATTAGTCTGTCATAATCTGACTTTGGTGTATACCCCCTATCCACATGTTTCAAAACCAAAGAAACTGTCCCCTGCCACCTCAATCTTGAGGAAAGAAAACGAAGAAAAGAATGTACTTTGATATGATCATCTATCAAAACGTTTCTATAATTCAATGAATAGCAGAAATGATCCTTTTACACGCAAACTTCAAAATTCTTCTCGAGAATAATTTGGCAATTCTAAGCTATTTAGTATATTTTGTTCCTTGCTGTTTACGTGAATTTATTAAACAAACTAAACATCTGTTTTTCACATTTTTCTTGCGGTTCAGAAAAAACAATGCCTTCTGTTTTCATTACAAATACCATGTCTACTTCATGGTCATACTACAAAAAGTATTATACAGTACTCTCTAGCAGGTGTTTATAAAAACTTTTATCTTACCATTATAGAAAAGTTTGATCGTTTGAAAAAAGGATATAAATACTTAAAGCATATGATACATTTATATCAGTTTACTGTTTAAGGTTGTTCTTAAAGACGACAAGCTTTGTTAAAAAGTTATATATGTTTAACTATCAACTTGAAAAAGAGGGCGACTTTCGGTTTGTTTGTTTTTCTTAATTTGTTCATTAATTTCGTGAAGGAGAGTATCCGGTTTGTAAGTTTTCATTAACTACATGTGCTTCATCAATTCCATTACAATGTTAATTGGCATATTCAAACTTTTAACTTTATGTTTTGATTTTTGCATCATTATTCTTACTTTTCTTTTAAACACTTTATAACCGGTTGTAAGAAAGTGGACTAGTTTTACGAAATAAAACTACATTTATGATTTGGCAAATTCTGGAGAATCCATAGAGATTAAACAGAAGCACTTTACCGAATTTTACTCGTTGTTCAATTCCTATTTAACATCCTCGTATTTAATAACTTATATAGAAATTGTAACCTAGTTGACCTTTCACATTTTCTGATGAAAATAATAGAGGACTTTCCTTTGACTGTTACAGAAATCCATCATCGCAAGTGTCATTACACAAGCTTGAACCCGCTGTGGTGGTCTAGAGGTAGAGCGTTCGCCCCGCATACGGAAGGTCGGGGTTCGAACCCCGGCCGCGACAGACCTAAGCCGTTAAAACAGGTATGGACAGTTCCATCGCCAAACGCTCGGCATCAGTTGTGAATGTCACGGGTCCTCGGAGATGACCTTAAAAACGGATGCCCATTATCACAGTAGGTGTGGCACGCTAAAGAACTCTCACTGCTCAATGGCCGTAAGCGCCGAGCATAGGCCTAAATTTTAAGCCCATCACCGGTTTTCGTGACGTCCCAGTATGAGTGAAAAATTCTCTCGAGAGACGTTCAGCAAGATACAATCAATCAATCAATCACAAGCTGAAAGAAAACTAATATCATCATCTGAAAACCATTTCAAGTAACATATTACTTTCTGACTTTGGTTTTTGACCTCGACAACAGGGGTCTTCCACATGTCATAAAAAGTTGCAGTTTGAAATCTCATTGCAAAACCTTTAAAACTTTCAGAGATATAGTCTCGAAACGAAAATGTTACGGTTTTCTTTTTTTATACTATGTATTTTACAAGATTTCTTGTTTTATATGTTTGTTTCTTAGTGATATTTTCTTGTATTTGCCGATTCCTAAATAAATAAACTGAAAAATAAACTTGAAAAAAGAAAGACCGACAGAATGAAGAGACTGACAGACGGACGGACAGACCCAAATTAATATCCCCTGCTTTCTGCCAAATGCGGGGGTGTAAAAAACTTAGCACAAGCACTAAGTAAAACATCGAGCACAAACATTATTTGTAGAACATTGATTATTGACACTATATCATCATTGAAAGCACAAACACTATCCGCAAAAATATCGAGCGCAAACACTATCCGCAAAAATATCGAGCGCAAACACTATCCGCAAAATATCGAGCGCAAACACTATCCGCAAAATATCAAGCGCAAACACTTTCTGTAAAACATCAAGCACTCAGTATCTGTAAAACATTGAGCATATTCTAAATAATAAATAATAAAGCTTGCGTGAGTTTTTTCACACCATCGATTCACCTGAAAGGGTCTTCTAAGATACTCGGGGTCGGGGCTGAATTCTGCTAGTGTCCAGTTCTTAGACGGGATATGGCTCACGGAAAAGACCGGGTTACCCCTTAGGTTCCCTTCCTGTAAATCATGATAAGTCATGTCAATCTCTAAAACAATTAGAATGTTTAAAGGAGGTTTCATTTTCAAATAGCATCAATTCTTTACTTGTAAGTAAACATTGAGTCTCCCAGCAGTGTTTGAACGAGTTTCTGCTTTGTAGAAGAACCGGATGCAATATGATTGTGCTGTATTAAAGGGCCGTGATGTGACACGTGATACATAACTTCCGGGTCTGTATATTCTGATGGCGTGTCCTATATGATTAAAAGTACACATAAGAATAGATTTCAAACATATTCATAGGTCACCTTGGCAACAACAAATGTTATAAAATAAATAGAAACACTCCCTGAAGTTGTGTTGAAAATGGATGGTAATTTCATATGAACGTACCTAATGAATAAAATACTGATTTCTAAAACGTAAAGTCAATATCCAATTGATCAGTAAAAATACATATAATGTATATTACTAGCTGCAGAACTGCAGCTCTCTGTGAAAATATTGGGACAGGTCAGAGAGCTACAGATCCACCCCTTGTAAGAACCTTCGATTCACGGCGCACTACAAAAATTCGACGGTTGAGGCCTTATATCGCTATAGTCTTGCATCGCCGCCTCATAAATTTAACATCAAAAAATTTCTAACATATGTTCCTACTATACTCGTGTCCAAACATACCTTCAAATATTCATTAAAGCCCCATACGACCGGAAAACTCACAGCTTTTAATGATTTCATTCATAGACGTAACCATGTTAGTAGCAATGTCAAAGTGCATTTCGTATAATAAGCTTATATTAACCACTCGGGTTGCCATGGCACGACTTTACGGTAGATTGTACTATATGTGATGTTCTATGTAGCAATAATATTTTAAGTAAAATAACAGGTTCCCTTGGCTATTTACTATATTTCCCGAGACGAATTTATCAGATACGTGTTTTATACAAAATATGGCATAACCTACAATAAATAAAAGGTGGAAACAGTTTAAAGATTTTGATACAGAAAACAGCACCGTAATCAGCTCAGACTGACGTTACAGTTTGTGATCTAATTCGATAAACCTAGTCTAGACGTTCCAAACAAAGAGCAGGGAAAGTTTACTCTCGGTTGATAGTTTTCATTCTCATTAGAACTACAATGTATGCCGTACCAACAAGCGTCTTCCCAAAGAAAGAAGTAGATTTAATCGCCAGTTACTTGTATAGAGAACGAAAAATAACCAGAGGCGTTCATTATAATGTCCTCTTAGTAATCGTAATTAAACAAATCATTTTGTCGCCTAATTGTTCAACTTTTCTATCATTTAGGGGGAGGGAGCAGATCTTTGAAAATTACATGTATAGAATGAATAGTTACCCATTTTGGATCCCATGGTATGGTCTGGGTAAGTGTTGTCTAGTGCCCATCTATAACTGTCGTGAGTAAAGTTACACATCTGATCGCCGTCCTCAAAGTCACAGTGTGTTAAGTTAAAGCTGTACAAGTTGTTGGCGGCTTCACGGGATATGAAATGACAAAGATGAATGTATAGGGTTTTAACCTGAAGGGTGAGGAGTACAAAGACACTTTGTAAAGCGCGTTAGGGAACTGGAATTTATCTTTTACATTCACCTTTTTACTTTCATTTCTTTCGGAATATTCCCAGCCATTAACACGATTGAGCTGAAAATTTTATTTTTCCATCTTTATTGTTTACAGTGCTTAACTAACGTATTTCTAATGGTCAACCAAAATTTGAACATCAGTTTTTGAGTTACAAGTGAGATACAGCACTCATAATTCTTTGTTATATAAATAAGGCTCGTGCCATGTTTTTGTTTACCTATAGATTGATTGATAGAAAATAGCACGTTTAAAACAAAATGAGATTTGCTAAACACTAGACACTATCAAATTATGCTAAGAATTAACTTGTAAATTGAAAAATCTACTTTAAATGAACTTTAACTGGTATATTTAAGTTATATAAACAAAAACAGGGCACAAGCTCTGAATTGTGAGCTCTGTATCTCTTATGTACATGTACATCGACAACTGACATTCAAATTTGTGCTGACCACTATAAATATTTCATTTCAGCATTTTAAACATTGAAAATGAAAAAAAAAATTGAAAATGTTCAGCTCAAATCGTGTCCATGCTCCTTTAAAATAGTCGTACTGTTTTTATCAAGATGCACATGAATCTGTATATGTCATTAATTTCTTAACTGAAAGCTCTATAGCAGACAGAGAAAAGCGAAAACTAATTCAATATGACTGAGATATCAAATCAGGCCTGGGGGTTATAAAACCTTTTTGAGCACGTTTGCAAACTCAACGATGTCCTCTTAATCGTACTCATACTCAAAAGTGAAGATTATGAAACATTTATAATATCATTCTCACACTCAAATGGAGTACGTGTTCAAGATTTTTTAGTATGTTTCGAAGCTTGCTTAGAGTTGCAGTCAAATAGAAACATGACTGAGTTTGAATATGAGTACGATAAAAGTTTTATAATCTCCAGGCCATACTATTTTTATTGTACAGTTATTTGCAGATTTTTATCATGAAAGGTGAAGATAACGAACAGTGATCAATCTCATAACACTTATAAGCAATACAAAATAGAGAGTTGGGCAAACACGGACCCCTGGATATACTAGAGGTGGGATCAGGTGTCTAGGAGGAGTAAGCATCCCCTGTCGACCGGTCACACCCGCCGTGAGCACTATATCTTGATCAGGTAGATGTTAATATTTGAATAAGCTAAGGTTCATTTTCGGAAAATGTCACATTCACTGTCATCTGACTCATCAATAAGCACAGACACTCCTACTGCTTGCCTGAAATTTTGTTATTAATCTTAGATCTAGACTTTGTAAAATTTTCTTACAATTCCCGTGCTTAGAAGCGAACAATCTTAATAACAATTTAAAAAGCAATTAATAACATTGCTGAGACATATACATTAGCTAAATGATAAAATTCTAAGCTCAGTGAAACCAACACTAACCATTGGCACCAATATCTCCACAGTTCAGCTCGATGGAATTGTCCAGTTGTGCTTTAAGGGTCCGTACCAACGCCGCCATTTCTTCCGCCTTTTGACGCACGTCGTCGTAAGTATTTTGGAAAGCGTGCATTGCCAGACATTGTTGCTCGTTTGCCAGACACACATTCAGGCAACAAATGCAACCCAGCATTAACAAAATGAAATGCATTGCATCAAACCTGTGTGTTGCTTCTTAAAAGGATATTTTCTTAAATGCAGTAATCCGATATAACACCAAAGGGGGCTGCTCTAAAATTCAAGAACTCGTGTCCAATCTATTGTAAATGTTTTTAATATTGCAATAAAATATGTTTAGTTTAATTCAGCTCTTATGTACTGACATTTCATTAAATCATTATCAGATAGCTGTGTGTTCTGGTGTTAAAAAGGTCTTTGAAGTAATCAGAGACTTTTGAAGTGATTCACATCTTTTTCCTCACTAGGTGAAAATTAAGAATATCATCGACAGTTCGCTGTGATATATCCAATATTGTCCCCAGACATGAAAGCCGTCAGATATCAAGATTTAAAACCACTAACTTAATATTACTGCTCTGTGTTTACACACAATAAATTTACCTTACCAATAGTCGTATGAGGTGTTTTACTGAAAAATTATTTTTAAAAACGTTCTCTTGTCATTAGGTCCTTCAAACAGCTGTTGAACGTGAGAACCATAGCCATCAGACACAATCTAATTAAAATTAAAATTAGATCCTTTGATCCGCTCATCTACTATCTACTATCGCTACCTTGTGTAGCGATAGTAGATGAGCGGATCAAAGGATCTAATTTTAATTAGATTGCATCAGACAAGACGTTGATGCTGCGAATGACACAATGTTAGATTATCAGTCTCTGAGTCAGTACGTGCAGTATTGGTTTATTTTACCAACTAGTAGACGTTCTACCGTGAAAATTAGTTTTTATTTAAGGTGGCTCACTACATCCAGAAATAGTTTCTCAAATCAGTACGAATTTATTTAAATCATAATCATAAAAGATATGATGATATACAATAAGTATGCCAGAAAGGCAAAAAATATATACAAATCTGGATAAAAACATGATTTTCAAAAAAATTATTTCAACACATATGAATAAAAGACTTGAACCCGAGATCTGCATGCGGTTCACCAGCCCAATGCTTTAAACCACCAGGGACCATCATGACCATGGTGAAACGATTCTGTAACGCACGGGTTCTAGATTTTTGAAGCGATCGGTCTCTTTATTTTATCTCAAAAACAACATAAATGAGAGTTTTCTTTGTCTAAAACGTATCACACGGAACGCACAGACGTAAACGAAACAGAATATGCCCCATACTTTGAATGAAAGTAGTTACGTTTCTCAAACACTCGTGTTTAATATCGAGTACCTACGAAAATTCGCACGGATGTTTGCTTCATGAGCTGAATTCAAGGTTTGAAACAATTTGAGAAAGAACCATGATAATGTGTCACAAGAATATAAAAAGACATTCAATTTCTTACTAAATTGGGGTTTATGATAGTCTTTATTTTGACGAAATGCTTGAAAATGAAAATAACGCAGGGTGAAAAGATGGAAGATGTAGCGTTACCAAGGTGAAAAGATATCAAAGATTCCCATATTGATTAATATCACCCAGTAAATTCACAAATTTTAAGTTTTTCCGTCACATATCATATTCTGATTAAAGGAATTAATTTATTTTTCTTTTCGTAGCGCATGATACATAAGTTTTCCTTCCATTTTTTCGCGATATACCACTATCCAACCAAAAACATCCTTTATAAGTTATCATTTACAGAAAAGCTCTAGAATAACTGAAATCTATTCGTTGGCTCTGCATTCCTTTTCAACTGTGCAGGAGCTTCTCGTCAATGAAACGATTAACAAAAACGCAGCTGTCAATCAGAATCGTTGGCACAACGAAAATGAAATGATATGGAAACCATATACATGTAGTTACAGGTAAATCTGCCTGTACCTCGGTAATCTCGGCTGAGATTCGGCTTGGCTGAATATTTGGACTGATGCTTTCACCCCTCAAATATAAGACACACAGACTCAAGGAGGGGAATACCCCATTTATTTTTCCAACGATCATTTTCATTTACTTTCAGATATATTGTTTGATCCCCCCCCCCATTTTTGTTAGTGGTGGCAAATGGGAAGAAAGTAATCTTTAAGTTATGAAATTAACCCATGTGTAGATGCACGAACGCTAGCCCCTCCCCTAATCACGATTTTTAAAAGAAATAGTAGTTTGGGCAAAAATGAGGTAGTTTTAGTCACAGGGGCTTGTCTTCCGGATTGTGGAAAAGATAAAAAGGAAAATATGAATCCTCTTGAAAACCTCCGTTAAAGTAGTTTTGATAAAGATACCGACACGTTTCGGCAATTAATTTGAATGTAGGACAGAAGTCACAGGACAAAAAGTCACAGACAAAAAGTCACGGACAAAATGACCATGGACAAAAAGTCACAAAAAGAAATGTTATGAAAGTAGGACAAAATCTCACAGGACAAAAAGTCAGTTTTATAAGACAAAAAGTCACAATTAAAAACTTTATGAAAGTAGGACAAAATGTCAGAAGACAAAGTCACAGTTTCATAAGAAAATTAAAAAAATATTGATTTTGATCGTATTAGTTCTTTTTGTAAAGTTTAAGAAAATATATATGCAAAATTTATATTTTCTATGAGAATCTATATTAATTTCAAACTTTAGATTTTGTTATTCCTTTTATCATATTTATTGTAAAATATCGATTAGATTTTTAAAAAGAAATTTTTTATTGATATAAAATAAAAATAAGCTTTGTGATCATTTGGTTTACTATACTACATATTAATGATTGTCAAAACAAAATCTGATGGCAGAATTATGGTTGGCTTCCTCTCACTCCAGATTATTGTCAAAACAAGAAGTAAGTGAATTGTCATATTACAATAATTGCTATATAAACCAGTTCATGATTTTTTTTGTTTCTCGTTATCTAATAATGAACTGAAAGTGCTAAATGTGGCAAAACAAAATTAAAGAATGATGACATACATTCCCTTCTACCTCCCATCCACTGTATGAAATGTCTGGTGTCAGAACAATGGCTTTAGTGAGTATTTGGGTACCACCTGTGATTGTTAGCTTAAAAGTATGTATGGGGTCTCATTTGCTAAGTCATCATTCTGACTTTTTATTCTGTGATTTTTTTGTCCTACTGAATTTGTGACTTTTTCGTTGTGGCCGAGTGGACTTACGCACTGGTTTGACAATCTTGCTAGGCGGTGGGTGCCGTAGGTCGCTGGTTCGACCCCGGGCTGGGGCGAAAATTTTCAGTACCTAGTTGTGATTATTTAGTGCTTTATATATATGAATGAATGAATGAAAACTTCAGATTGCACCTATCAAACCCAGTTGAATATTTTAAACAGAACTTGTAATTTCTTGCCATGTTGGAGTCTGCAACATCCTTTTCTTGGGTGGAGAAAGTACCATCATGTGTCCACCCCACCGCAATCCCTCTCACAAAAAAAAATTTAATCTCCTGCATTCTATCAAAGTTTTTTGTTTTTGGTTTTTTGTTGTTGTTTGTGTGTGTGTGTGTGTGTGTGTGTGTGTGTGTGTGTGTGTGTGTGTGTGTGTGTGTGTGTGTTTTATTCTATCACAGTTGGTTAGTTTTTCTATATCTAAATACTAAAATCACCAAATAAACACTGGCACGTTTGAGGAACACCACAGGCACAATTTATCTACCTTTTCTAAATGACGCGGGAATACATCGTTAAAGCCTTAATCGGTGAAATAATCAGATCAAATTCTCAGAAATGGCCTGAGTAAAAGTTTCGGGGCTTGACACTGTTCATTCAATTAAGAAACAGACATGATTGTGATTCCGCTTCGTCTGCTTTCCGGAAAACTTGTACCTCTGGGCGTTCGCGGCGGCAGACTTTCACACTTATGTAACGGTATTTTAATTGCTTGATCTCAAAGTAATGCAGGTCCGGCGACCTGAGGTTGTTTATACAGCATTACTCAGCGCGAGTGATACTCTGTAATTATTGTCAAAGCCTCTCGAGCAATACTCTGTAGCTACAGCATTCTATATAAGAGGACTTTCTTAGCACATGTTATTATATAATCTTGTTGACGATCACTTACTTTACCAAGTGTTCTATGGACGTTAGTTGTGTTTCATTTTATTGATGTGTAAATAGCGTAAATAAACTTTATAACAAACTCCGGACAGAACTCTTCCAAGGATTCCTTTTCTCGGACCGTTAACAGACGACGTTATCGCTGATGACATCGGAGGAATAATTACTTACACGTGAATTAAATTGTGCTTTGTGACTTTTGGAGTATTCAAGATCTGAAATCATGGATTGTGGTGGAAGTGAAGCGCAGTATCAGAATTCATATTCTCTTACAGAAGATGGGAGGTATGTGTTCAGCGGACGGATAAACGTTAGCAAACGAAAAGAGTGCCCCAATTGTTACGTCATGTATAAAAAGAAAGAAAATTGTTTCAGCATTCAGAAAATCAACGGAGTCGTGAATTTCTACAAGTGTCCGTCCTGCGGATGCAGGATAAGGGCTGTTCAAGAAACGGTAGTAAATTATTAAAGCTTAATTTTTCTAGAATGGAGTGAATTTGTTCAAGCTGGACTTCAATATTTTTATTCATTACTTTTGCGCATGTGAACTATGTTGTGATCACAAATTGATACAAGTTAGTCTCGTATAGCCATCGTCCATTTCAAAAAATGACATTATATTCAGAATATCGACAGCAGAAAGTTTGAAAATACAGCTTGTACGGATTGTTATTTTGTTGTGAATATTATAAATGAAGTAAATTTTAACAGTAAAACATGTTATTTTGCCGAGAATGATATTATTAATGAAGTAGATTTTATAAGTACATAGTTCTATAGCACATATTATTTTGTTGTGAATGATACATGAATTATAAATGAAGTAGATTTTATAAGTACATAGTTCTATAGTACATAATTATTTTGTTGTAAATGATACATGAATTATAAATGAAGTAGATTTTAAGAGTTCCGCTACAGTACATAGTATATTGTTGTGAATGATATTATAAATGAAAAATTATTTCACGGACTTGTGCAGCAGATACATGTCATTTTGATGTACAGTCTATAGGACTATCGACAGTCACGTGTGCTTGATGTCCATCTATTCGTTATCATATCTCTGTACCAATGTTTCTAACAAATGTGTATGAGAATAAAGCCTATATACTAGCGGAAAAAAGAAACTGTGTACCCATTTTATACCTGAAAAATAAAAAGATATACATATAGCAATGAACATCATTTCATTTTGTTTTGTTTCCATAACCAATTTATGTAACAGTCTTGAAGCTGTCATTCTCGTAACGCTTGAAACACACTGGTATTAGTATGAGAATTGATGAAACACACTGGTATTAGTATGAGAATTGATGAAACACGCTGGTATTAGTATGAGAATTGATGAAACACGCTGGTATTAGTATGAGAATTGATGAAACACACTGGTATTAGTATGAGAATTGATGAAACACGCTGGTATTAGTATGAGAATTGATGAAACACGCTGGTATTAGTATGAGAATTGATGAAACACGCTGGTATTCGTGAGAATTGATGAAACACACTGGTATTAGTATGAGAATTGATGAAACACGCTGGTATTCGTATGAGAATTGATGAAACACGCTGGTATTAATATGAAAATTGATGAAACACGCTGGTATTAGTATGAGAATTAATGAAACACGCTGGTATTAGTATGAGAATTGATTAAACACGCTGGCATTAGTATGAGAATTGATGAAGCTAGTAATGTGAACAGTAGACTCTGCTGTATAATACTAGCTAGCGCAAGTGCACGTACATATACACGCGCGGATCCAGTTCTTCCAGGGGAGTGAGTTTCACTCCACGCATTATTTTTATTTTTATTTTATTTTTACAAGGAGTCCAATCTTTACTAGGGACTAACACAAACTATTTCAAAATTGAAAGTTTATAAAACTAGATAAACATATTTTGTTTTGTACCCGAGGAAGAAGTTGGACTCTCGGACCCCTCTATAAGGGCACCTACCATGTGTGGCAGTAGAATAAAATGTTTAAATAAAAAACATAAAAACTAAAAACTCATTTGTGTAATAAAGATCGTGCAATAGGTCAAAAATCTCTATTCAATGGTAAGGTGGTTTTACGTAACAGAACCTATGTAGCATTGGCCTATCCTTAGAACGATATTGAATTATACAGAAACCTAATCTGTAACACACACCACTAGTCAATACGGTAAAACACGGTTACGTCAAGCATGCTTATGTAACGAATTCACGCTTACATCGAAGTAATTTTCATTCCCTGTAATTCTGAAACATGCTATGGATTCATTACCACGAATTACCTTAATAGCAAATCAAAATCCCTCTACCCCTCTATTTGGCTATAGGAGTCCCCCCCCCCCCCCCCCCCCCCCCCCCCCCCCCGTTTTTTGGTAACGATACACCTGGCTGGATCCTGTCAATATAGAATTAATCAAGCTGATCATGATCATTTACTTTACTTACAATTATATATTTTCACAGACATGAAGGCAATTTCTCTGTCATTATAGTAAATTGTCACGGTTCGTTTTCATTCGTTTTCACCTAGGGTGTGAATGCTAAACCCTAGCTGCAATAATGTAGCCCTCTCTGATTTTTTTTTTTTTTTTTTTTTTTTTTTTTTTTTTTTTTTTTTAAGGGAGAGGGCTACAACTCCTTAGGATCTCCGTAATGGTGCAAATGCGGGAGTGATTCACTCCCGCAACATTTGCGCTCATTCTAAACATTTCCTGACTTTCTTTACGTAAATAAAATGATATTCTATGTTTCTTAGTCAATATATAAATTTACACAACCTGCAACTTTAGATTTGTGAGGCTCTATTCTACCGTTTTCAACAATTTCGATAAATTCCAATTTCTCGATTCATATTTGTGCGCCATGTTTGATGTACTGAAGTTTCAACTTCCGGTTGACAAGTCATTTGCATATGCCATATAAGGTAGTATTTACATCTATGGACAAGTATGGAGGCGAAAGCTATTTCGTCGGTATTGAAAAGGTTTGAATTTAATATCAAGTTAAAAACCGAACAGCAGAGTGTAAATTCTTTCTGCAACAATATGATTTTCCTTTCTTTGTCGAAGTGGCTCGAGTAACTACATTTTCGCGCTGATTGTCAATGTTTAGGCTTTTCATTAGATCCACCTACGAGATCTCGTGATAACAATCATGGCGGAGCAGACGAAGAATTTTGCATGCTGTACATTATATTTAATGAAAAACACCTTTATTAGACATGCCCAAGCACAAAGTTGGTACTCCTTTTGGTGTAAACAACATTTGGGACTAATACACAGAGTTTATTATCGGTTATTCATAAAATTATTTTGCACCATAACGGAGATCCTATGGAATTGTAGCCCTATCCCGAAAACGTCAGAATAAAAAAAAATTGGATAGGGCTACATTATTGCAGCTAGCTAAACCCTACAGCAATGATAGTAAAGTTAAATATCGTAATGGTCACGTGATAAAATTGAGGTAATCCACGTAAATTCATAATCTCAGGTCTACGGGATGTGACTTTGAGATCAAAATGGGGAGCTGTTAAAATATTGTAGGATTGAGGTTTTTTTTCGACGTTGAGAATTCATTGGTCAGAAATATGTAAATCCGAATTTTCTCTGTCCTAATCCTTATAGAACTTGATCGGCCATTCGGATCATTTTCTGCGTTCTCTAATATTATGAATATGTTGCCGATGAGAGCGCAGCTAGGTATATGTGTACGTACACGCAACTAGTGTTTATCTGATATTTCATATATCCGTCAACATTTGAATTTCATAATTTAAAGGACACATCGCATGTTTATGCTTTACATATGTTTTAAATGAAACAGTTTGCGTAGTTTTCGAGTTTGAAACATAGGCACCTGGGTCAAGGATATTGCACTATAACGGATATGTAAACAATGGAGGAAATTCGAACCACGAATAAATATTTCTCTCTGATCTATGATGTCTCTTTATACATTTTTTCATGTTCCAGGAAGCTTAAATACACGTGTCATTATCACAGAACACTAATTTATCCACGTTTTAAAAAATGTCTTATCCCACTGATTCATAATATATAACAAGGCTTGCAACTCAGTCTACCCCTTTCCGTACCCCATGACAGATATTTGTCGATTAAAAGTTATTTACACTGCTTACCAGCCAGTTTCAGTTGTATATTTTTAATAATTTTTTTCTGTCCAGAGTCATCTCATTCAAATCTCTAATCACGGAAGTGCGTAAACAGTACAAAACTCGAAACGGAATAAGGGATATCCGAATTAATCTCGAGTTCCGAAAGATACTATGGCTATGTAAACCCCAGAGGATATCGATAGTATATTTGGTAATGCAGACGTGAGTGCCCCCCCCCCCCCCCCCCCCCCCCCCCCCCCCCCCCCCCCCTATTTTCAACAGTAGTAGTGAGTAGAATATAGTGAATTTAATGAGAGGGATGTATGCTTTAATTTCATGAAATAGCAGTAAAATCTCCACACACAGATTACGAAAGTGAAGATTAAAGAACTTCTTTTATATAGGAGGAGGGAGGGAGGGGGGCTACCCCCTCAGCTTTGACAATATTGTGGTATGTGCCAGACAAATTACAAATTCTGTTCTCACTTCCATTAACCATTAATTACCTTTCAGTAATGTATCCTCGATTTTCAAAAATGGGGGGGGGGGTGGCAAGCCAGAAGATTGTTGGTTTTTCTGTTTTACTTCCGAGAATGTTATACTCACATTGAGACATCGCCATTTGTAGGTGAGTTAAACTAAAAAACCCGTGATTCTCACTTCTAAATGCCGAGTGTTTGGCAAAACGATCGGAGCTGGAACTCACGACCTCCCGGTTACAAAGCGAAAGCTCAACCACTGAACTCTCGCGACCGGTAGCAGCAGAAAGAATAAAAATCTTCACAAACAAAGACAATAACAAAAGAAGAAAAAAGAAAGAAAAAAAATTACATCAACAAAATTCCTAATTTGTGCTGGGGAAGAGATGTCTTATAATGCTTCAAATAAAAAAAAAATTCCCCAGTTTTTAATTTCTTATACTCCGTGGGGAGGGGGTGAGTAGAGGGTTTTACTACTATTTTAGGACTTGATTCTTCTTTCACTACTACTGTGGAAAATAAGGGGGGTGGGGGCTCACACAATATATTTGATTGTATTACAAACCACAAATAATGGTCATTATAAAAAAGGGGGGAGGCATCCCCCCCCCGATTCTACGTGCCTGGGTTTTTTTTAATCATCTCACCTAAACAACAATTGATGGGAGGGAACGTATAAGACAGGTAGTGAAACTAATCTTAGCTGAAAGAAAAAGATCCTAGTGGGGGAAAAGTGGTAGGAACCGGCCCTTTACCCCCTCGTTCACTTCTGGGTACCTATTTTATTTTGTTCTCATTTCTTTTTATGTCGCATTGTTTTGGAATTCATAAAACCTTGATAGTTTAGGCTGTTGTTGGATAGAGCGCCAATACTCTCGAAATCCTTTGGGGTTTACATAGCCTTTCGGAACTCGAGATTAATCCGACTTAACTCACTATGAGTTAAGTCCAGTTATTGAAATGAACAGAACATGTATTTGTCCAGGCAAAGAAACATAACTCTCGCATTCGATAGAATTGCGCGGTTTTGACACTATCCCCCCAAACACCTATCGTGACACTTTCCCTTTTCTAACCCGCGTATATCTACTGCGCAAGCGCGAATTGCTAGTTCTTTTTGAGTTCCATGTCGACGAAAATACAAATTGTCTCGATCACGAAATCCAATTCAACACCATCGCCCGTCCTCGACTGACTTCCAACATATTTGGGTAAAGTAAACACATATATAATTTGCGGTACGTATTTATGTTCTATTATTTTTGCTTAATTTGGTAGTTCAACGCTTTTATTCATGGGTACGGGCTTTTCAAGGCGACTTGCTTCATCTACACCGCCATTGTACACGTCGGGTCGGCATCATGGTCGGTTCTTAACTAAAGGATAATTTGTTATTATTCAATTAACTCTAAGTCATTTAAGCCTTGCTATTCTATTTCCAAACATCCACTGTAATATCTAGCATTAATTTTTGTTTTTTCAAACTTGTCTGTAATATCGCAATTTTCATTTAGGTCTACTTAGCTAACCACAACACGTGCTGATTCTTATATTCCTCTTATAATATTGTTTAACTTCGTAGAAAATGTTGCGACGTACGAAACGCCCTTCCAAATCACCTTATGCCAGACCGGCACAACACCCTGCACTTCGTTCATTGCCCACACGGACTTCGACCCCTGCAATTATTGCCCAGACTCAACCCCGTTCGACAACCCAACCCCAAGTGGAGAACCAGATAGAGGACACGCCTCTCGCTCAACCACTAAGGCAGCCTCCCAGCCTCATCACGGAAGCAACTGTATCCACACAGCCACCAGCAGCACCTGAGACACCCTACATAACAGGTGAAAATCCTCTTATAAGCATCACTGATGAGCTTGGGGTTCACGTCCCTCAAGCCATCAAAGATAAAATTTGGGCAAAACAATATGTTGATTTGTCAAAACTTCTCGATTCAGAATCAGAAAACGGCCATGATGCGCACAAATTTTCAATCATAGAGGGTCAATTAGTTGCAGAACCCAAGGTCAAACATATTAAAATTGCCACGATCGATAACTGGATCGATGCGTTTTTAATATTCGCAAGTATATATCTCGCTAGGCACCCTTCCGACATCCAGGCCATCTTGAAATATATCCATACCATTCGCATGGCACATGGCCGCCAAACAAATTGTAACTGGCTCGAGTACGATAGGCAGTTCAGGTTAAAAATCTCAAAAAATCCCACTATCTCCTTTGGTTCCATTGATGCTGAGTTATGGCTCATGTATATGCAATCACAGGTCTCCTACTCATCAAATCACTCAAAAACTGCATTCAAGTGTTTCGATTATAATTTTAAAGGTTCATGCCTTAAACCACACTGCACATTCCAACATGTTTGTATGCACTGCAACAAGTCTCATCCCCGCATACACTGTTGGTCATTCAACTCTCCTCAATCCAAGTCTACTACCCCAACTCCCCCTCGTCCAAACACGGCTCAAAACTATCCCCCACAAAGTAACGATTTTCGAAATTACAAACCAAAACATTCTTTTCAACCACAGCGGACGAGATTTAATCAACCTAGGTTCAACTCCAATTAAGCGCCCAGTACTTGCGAAATATTTAGCACTATATCCAAATACCGAAGATGCCCAATTTTTGCTTAACGGTTTCTCTTTCGGATTTTATTTGAACTACTCGGGTCCTAGAGTTTACCTACATCCGAAAAACATGAAATCAGCAAGCGAGCATGCAAATCAGTTATTGACTATTATTGAAAAAGAAATCGCATTAGGACGTATAGCTGGACCTTTTTCCAACCCCCCTTTTCCCAATTTCCGTTGTAACCCTATAGGCGTTTTGCCTAAGAAAGACGGGGGTTGGAGGTTAATTTCAAATCTATCGGCACCTGTAGGTATTAGCGTTAATGAGCATATTGACCCCATTTTGTGTTCAGTTCACTATGCTTCATTCGACCAGGCAATTTCCTTAATACAAACCTCGGGTAAAGGGGCGTTACTTTGCAAGATGGACTTGTCTAGTGCATTCAGACTTTTGCCAATTCATCCATCAGATTTTGCTTTATTAGGCATGTGTATTCGAGACCAATATTACTTTGATATGTGTATGCCGTTTGGGTGTGCCATCGCTTGTTCAACATTCGAAAAATTTTCATCATTCCTCCATTGGCTAGTAGGCCGAAAGGCACTCAATCAAAATCTCACCCATTACCTTGACGATTTCTTGTTCGTTGGTAAACAAAATACTTCACAATGTTTAGATATTGCCAATAATTTTCAGGCAACTTGTGAGGAATTAGGCGTTCCAATAAACCATAAAAAAAACACAAGGCCCGACCACACGATTGTGTTTTTTAGGTCTGGGAATCGATACGGTAGCACAGACCATTTTTATACCAGACAATAAGATTCAAGAACTTCAGTCCAAACTTCATGCGTTAGTCGCTTTAAAAAAGGTTACCCTTAAAGAAATGCAATCATTATGCGGCTCCCTCAATTTCTTTGCTAAAGCCATTCCAGGCAGCAGGGCATTTAACCGCAGATTCTATAACTCCACCATTGGCATACGGAAACTTTACTTTCTAATCAAAGTTACACAAGCAATCAGAGACGACGCAAATGTTTGGCTCAATTTTCTCGAGCATTACAATGGGTATTCCCCCTTTCCAGAATTACATTGGTCTACTAACCAGGCCCTTAACCTCTTTACCGATAGTTGCGGATCCTACGGCGGAGGTGCAATTTTTCAGAATCATTGGGCAGTAATTTCCTGGCCATCTTCATGGGGTAACGAGGTACGACGGGATATTACTTTTTTAGAGCTAGTTCCCATCTTATTAGCTATTTGGGTCTGGGCTGATCATTTTAAAGCAAAGAAATTGCTTATAAACACCGACAACATAGCTTTGGTACACATACTAAATTCTCAGTCTAGTAAGTCTCAGCGCGTCATGTCTCTCTTAAGGCCACTAATATTGTTATGCCTGAAGTACAACATCCAGATTAAATCCACTCATATATCGGGCTATAAAAATTCCATTGCAGACTCTATTTCTCGATTTCAGTGGGAAAAATTCAGGACCCTCGCTCCACATGCAGACAAGAATCCAGCCCTCATACCTCCGGCATTATTGACTCTTTTAGACCTCAAGTAGATTGTTTGCTTGACGCCGCCATAGCAAAAAACACAGCATCAACTTATCAAAAAGCCCTAAACTCTTTTCTGAACTTTCGTATCAAATATAAATTGCAGTTATGTTGGCCCCCACCAGTTGACCAGTTTATTAACTATATTGCTTTCTTGAGTGCCAACAAAGTATCGTTTTCAACCGCTAGGTGTTACCTAAGTGGCATTAGTTACAAAATTCAGTTAGAGGGCGGTATTGACAATACTAGGGCATTCATAGTAAGGAAAATGCTAGAGGGATTACATAGGCTGAACCCAGCAAAGGATACCCGTTCCCCTATCACTCTTCGTATACTGAACCAGTTAATACCTATTCTGCCTGTAGTTTGTTCAAGCTCATACGAAGCCACTATGTTTTCCACCGCTTTTCAGTTGGCATTTTTTGCATTGTTGCGGGTTGGCGAAATTACCTTCACTAGTCATGCCACTCCTACACTGTTGTACAATGACGTATCAATAGACGATGAACATATTTCGTTGTTTATAACTGGTTCAAAAACGGATCAATACAATAAAGGGTTCTACTTTGCACATTCCACTGAACTCCCAAACAGATTCATTGTTCAAGCACTTGCACAACTTTTTGTCCATTAGACCCCAATCACGTGGCCCATTTTTCTGCCACCTTAACGCCAAACCGCTCACTAGATATCAATTTACATCATTATTGCACAGGTCTATTGAATTTATCGGTTTAGATACCTCTATTTTTAAGTCTCATTCATTCAGAATAGGTGGAACTACCCATTTGTTTTTACAAGGAATCCCCGAAGATGAAATTAAGGCTAGAGGCAGATGGAAATCTGACGCATTTAATTCCTATATCAGAGCCTAAAGTTTAAATTTTTTAGTATACCTGCAACATTTCGTGTTCTAATTGAATACCCAAGTTTGTAGGTTCCCGTACTACTGTCTGGATCATTGGCTCTTCCATTATTAATCATGCTGCCCGCCACGCAGAAAAGCATTTCGGAAGCCAGCATATGGATCTACTACAGCACAATGTCTCAATTTTTTGGTCCGGTAAGAGCGGTATGGTGTGGGAGGAGGTGGAGCCAATAGTTAAAAGTATTGTTCAAAAAAGGGGCAAACCTGACGTTATATTAATTCATGGCGGGGGTAACAGTATTGGTACAATGCCCTTGGCTAGATTGCAAAAGTTCATGAAATTAACTTTTGCAAATTTACAAACTTTTCTTCCACAAACTCGATTCATATGGTCCCAAATTCTCCCCAGGCGTTACTATAGACATATGTTCTCAAATATTGCAGCCGATAAAGCACGTAAGCGTATCAACAAATCTTTAGCGCCATTTGTAATAGCACGCAATGGCGCATACATAAAATACTCAGGACTTCAACAATGTTCTTCCACGTTTTATAGAGACGGTACGCATTTGTCGGATATTGCTCAGGTTACGTTTTTAAACACCATCCGGGATGGATTGCTTAGCATCATCCAAAGAAACGCTCGAATAGTTCCTTAACCACACGGCTATTTGATAAGCAGTCTCCCTGTCATGGCTCGAGCAAAATTTTGCCCGCTCGTGGCGGATGTCTTCATGTACGTAAATATTTCTCATACATACATGAAGACATTTGGCCGAATTTTGCTAAGCCTGCCACAGATTTTGTTTCATTCCAGGTCCGTGGCTAATAATTAGGCTTATTGACATTGCATGATTGATATTGATTGATTGACAAATTGAAATGATTGATTGATTGAAATGATTGATTGATATATTGATTGATTGACACATTGGTGGAATGAAATATTGATTGATTGATTGAAAATATTGATTGATTGACACATTGGTGGATTGAAATATTGATTGATTGAAAATATTGAGTGAATTATTGATTGATTGACCGAAACATGGATGGACTATTGATGCTACAACACAACTATCCAAAAGTCGTTGTAGATCATGGATTTATACATACTGATGTTTTGTATTAATATGAACATTGTCGTTGAATTGAAAATACGTTTTTATTAAGTAAAGCCATGACAAAGACTGCTTATACGTGTTATCGTTCTGTTCTATTGAAATAATCCGACTTAACTCACTATGAGTTAAGTCCAGTTATTGAAATGAACAGAACATGTATTTGTCCAGGCAAAGAAACATAACTCTCGCATTCGATAGAATTGCGCGGTTTTGACACTATCCCCCCAAACACCTATCGTGACACTTTCCCTTTTCTAACCCGCGTATATCTACTGCGCAAGCGCGAATTGCTAGTTCTTTTTGAGTTCCATGTCGAGGAAAATACAAACCCTCCCTACCCTCCCCCTTTTTCATAACATACATGCATATCATCCTTTTTGTGTTTTTGCTGTCTCCCTTTTTGTGTATTTCAGGATTCATTTTGTCCACGCCAACGTGCCTCGAATATCTGCCTTCACGAAGCGTCATGGCTCTACAACTTATGAGGTGTCAGTGGTCAATGATGGTCAATTGCCGAATTTTGCTAAGCCTGCCACAGATTTTGTTTCATTCCAGGTCCGTGGCTAATAATTAGGCTTATTGACATTGCATGATTGATATTGATTGATTGACAAATTGAAATGATTGATTGATTGAAATGATTGATTGATATATTGATTGATTGACACATTGGTGGAATGAAATATTGATTGATTGATTGAAAATATTGATTGATTGACACATTGGTGAATTGAAATATTGATTGATTGATTGACACATTGGTGGATTGAAATATTGATTGATTGAAAATATTGAGTGAATTATTGATTGATTGACCGAAACATGGATGGACTATTGATGCTACAACATAACTATCCAAAAGTCGTTGTAGATCATGGATTTATACATACTGATGTTTTGTATTAATATGAACATTGTCGTTGAATTGAAAATACGTTTTTATTAAGTAAAGCCATGACAAAGACTGCCAATACGTGTTATCGTTCTGTTCTATTGAAATAATTCGGATATCCCTCATTCCGTTTCGAGTTTTGTACTGTTTACGCACTTCCGTGATTAGAGATTTGAATGAGATGACTCTGGACAGAAAAAAAATATTAAAAATATACAACGGATGGACAGTTGTTATTAGAGGATTTTGATTATTAAAGAAGAATTACTGGGAGTGAATGGGACCCTGAAACTGGCTGGTAAGCAGTGTAAATAACTTTTAATCGACAAATATCTGTCATGGGGTACGGAAAGGAGTAGACTGAGTTGCAAGCCTTGTTATATATTATGAATCAGTGGGATAAGACATTTTTTAAAACGTGGATAAATTAGTGTTCTGTGATAATGACACGTGTATTTAAGCTTCCTGGAACATGAAAAAATGTATAAAGAGACATCATAGATCAGAGAGAAATATTTATTCGTGGTTCGAATTTCCTCCATTGTTTACATATACGTTATAGTGCAATATCCTTGACCCAGGCGCCTATGGTTTGAAAGCGATGAAATTCAAATCTTGCGATATGCATATTTTCTTCAATATTTTACGCGCCATTATCTGTGACGTCATATGCGACCTCGAGCGAGAAGATTTGTAAACAGTTGTTAGCCATTTCATAAACAGAGTAGATTTAATTGACAAAAAAACGCCGCGCTCCCACTTCCTAAGTAACAACATGTAGATTAAAAAAAATAATGATTAATAAAATTGCTTGAATAGAATAATTTAAAAGTATTGTGATTTTCACTCTAAATTTGATCATTCTTATTTATTTATTTCGAAATTCACCCGTGACAGTAGACCTAGCTGTCAATGATGCGTAATCGTATCATAATTTAGGCCTATCTAACTTCTCCAAAAATAAATTTAATAATAATTGCACTGTTTATTTTAGAAAAGCAACAATGCTAATTACAGTTGTTTAAAGAAATGGCATTATCAAATAGTGTTTAGACAGTGATCGCATGTAAACATTATTTACATGTACTCGCAAATGCAGATGTCATACTCGCTTTCCTCGCTACATTTAGGTCGCTATTTGTATGCGTTACCTTGGTTTTGAAATGAAACTCTATACTGGACTAGTTTCTGATGTTTTCGCACGAATATTGTGTCATCATTGTTATCGACAGAGTTCGCAGATAATTGACAATTGTCCCTAAAATAAATCAACAAATGCCGAGTGGTTCCTTTCATCATCGAATGTTTTGTGATCCATGAAGTTTCTTTAATGTCTAACCCGATTTCTACAGGTTTATATGATGTCTCTGTTAAACTCTTAATACTTAGCATCCATTCAATAGGAGATAGTACTGTATAACACATATCATGAATTGTTCAATTAAGTCAGGTGTGCTTATTGATGAATGTAAAAATACACGGGCTATTCCCATTGTATGAAGCTGGTGATGTGTTTATGGTGAAGGATTATCGCCAAAATTGTCCGTCTTACCTATACTAAGCAAAGTTAGTGAACGACGTGAATCAATTCTTTTTTATGAATACTTCAGGTATACAGTCTTACAAATTAAAAATAAAGAGTCTGGTTTTATACTCAAGCATTCATGAGAAACGTCACATCACAGTATAATTGTAAATAGTTATGACACCTTGGCTAGGAAAACATACTGATGTTTTATTTGTTGATGTAAATAATATTTTTGATACGGTAAATTATCAAGTATTACTTGAGTACTGCTGATACTGCTATCTATTGCCTCATCTTAAAGCTTACATATAGATCACGATGTGCTAAGTGGTATAGAATTCAGTCTGACAAAGTAGGTATTACTATAGGCATACCCCAAGGATGACTACTTGGGCCATTGGTTTTTATTCTTGATGTTAATGACTACCCAGGATGCGGATAATACTAACCAGCTCATATATATGCAGACAATGCAACTTGAGTTGTCTCAGATAAATTTATAGATGTTATTGAAAACAAGTTAAATGGTGATCTAGTCAATACTTTAGAATGGATGGATAAAACCAAACTTACAATCAATCTTTTTTTTTTTAAAGTGTATGGTAATATTCGTACAGGAAAAGTTTTGAAAAATTGCAAAATCTATCTAACAAAGGCTGTGACACGATCGCGGTGGGTTTTTTTTTTTTTTTTGGTTTTTTTTTTTTTTTAGTTTACTGCACTGTATTAGCAATACTGTGGACTGAGCTATCTATTGTATTTTATAGGTCAAATATACCGTGCTGT
Source organism: Ostrea edulis (assembly GCF_947568905.1). Lineage (NCBI taxonomy): Eukaryota > Metazoa > Mollusca > Bivalvia > Ostreida > Ostreidae > Ostrea > Ostrea edulis. The sequence continues at coordinate 6,409,197 of NC_079165.1, forward strand.
ATATCTGAAATACAAACTTCACTAAAGAATAAGTGAAAACAAAAAATCATTACAAAACATTGAATTTTACCTGCATGATTTCGACAAATATGCAAACAATATTCAAAACTACTTATTTGAATGCATGTAGTTATTATTGAAAAAATGGGGGGGGGGCGGTCTTCAGTAATAAAATTATTTACGAAATTTGAAATTTTCAATAATCTGAAAAGACACTTAATTCAACGCACAATCAGTAAATATCCATACAATTACATGTACTTCGATCCAAATCAAATGAAAACTGGCAGTTGTTAAAAACCGATGTTGTATTGGATTAATCCCATAAAATGTGTTGCTTTTCCCACAGGAGTTCAAAATTTTATCAATGAAGCCAATAAAATTCACTCGATTGACCAAGCCATGAGCTATGCATTAGCATAGAGAATAGAAATGAAACGCCGGTTTGGAGAAATCGAGAATTTCGCTTTGAACCGCCGCGCAATTAATATAAATAAGTTGTCAGTATTTATCTCTAAAAACATTTGCCTTATGCGAAATTTTGTAGTTGTCTGTGGAAAAACTCGTCATATCCAACAATTTTGCCGTTGCATCTTGGTAAGTTTTTTTTTATAAGGTACTGATATCATTAATTGGTCGAGGTTTTATATCTTTAAATAACAAGAGGCCCACAGGCCTCATCGGACACCTGAGTACTAGTTAAAAGCATCAGGAGTCCCAAAGGCTATGAAATATAGATATAATTTCCTGTTCTGAATATCTAGGATAAATTCAGCAACAATGTAAAACAATGTGTGTTCTTAAAACTTCAATGCCCTTAAAAGTGCATATACTGATGAAAGGCTTTACATGATATAATAAATAGTAACATTAAACGATACGACTAATTTGGACCCATCCTAAAGTCAAAACCTTGGGATTGCGAAATTCACGTGCATTTTTTTTTTTTTTTTTTTTTTTTGGTTTTTTGGTGGGGTTTTTTTTTTAATTTTTTTTTGGTACATCCTTTTCTTCTATTCCTAAATATGCATTTAGATTTTACACTGTATCAGCAAATTTATAGAAGTCCTTCAAATCATTAAGACAATAACCATGATAATAATATTGGCACCACCCTGAAACCAAACCCTTACCCCCTAGGATCCTGAAATTTACAGTTTTGGTAAAGGACTATATACTCTTCTAAATATCCATTTAGTTTCAATTTAGTATCAATAGCATTAAATATCATTTATATGTTTTGCACATACATTGTATACACTATACATATATATATCAAGTTTGGTCCCACCCTGAAGTCAAAACCTCTACCCCGGGGATCCTTAAAATTCCTGCGCTATATAACTATGCATTAGTTCTTCTTAAAGATATGCAGGTGTAGAGAAGATTTTTGAAAAGTTGTCAATTTTTGCCCCACCCCTAAGACCTCAGGGGTGCAGGAGTCCTGAAATTTACAATATATGTCCCCTTGTCCCAAAAATTGGAATAGCAATTATCAAGAAGTTAAAAATGTTCAATTGTTAACGACAACCAATTGAAATAGGTCACCTGAGTTTACTCAGTTGACCAAAAAAATCTAGGTCTATGTCAAATACTATTTCATTCATAGATGGTACGCCTTGGGCTTAGTCATTTGTCACAAATAATTAGAGAATGACAGTTTCTCCATCGTTGATACAAATTTGCTACGCACTCGTTCATCCCCTTTGTATCAGCAATAGAGAACCTGTCTCCTTCTCTAAATAATACTTAAAAAATTGTGTAAATATACTATACAAGTAGGTTGGTTAGTTGTATGAAAGGTGAAGATAACGAGCAGTGATCAATCTCATAACTCCTATAAGCAATACAAAATAGAGAGTTGGGCAAACACGGACCCCTGGACACACCAGAAGTGGGATCAGGTGCCCAGGAGGAGTAATCATCCCCTGTCGACCGGTCACACCCGCCGTGAGCCTCAAATCCTGATAAGGTATACGGAGTTATCCGTAGTCAAAATCAGTGTGCTAAGAACGGCTTAACAATCGGTATGAAACACGTCAGAGAGCATTTGGCCCAATTATAGGTTGTATTGACGAACTAGATCGTTATAACGACCATAGGGTTTGCCAAAATATTGTATATTGTTTAAAGTCCCGCTCGAGAATCTTTCACTCATAAGGAGACGTCACCGTTGCCGGTGAAGGGCTGCATTTAGGTCTATGCTCATCTTCCCAAGTCAAGGCTTGTAGTTCACTCAGACTGGTTACTATATATACCCCGGTATCTCGTGGTTTTAGGACTGGCATAGTCACTTGATAAATTAAAGTGACCCTTGGATTCGAAACAGTCAGACGACGCAATAGTTGATCTTATCATTTGGAATGTAAAAAATAAAACTACAACCATACATTTCACAAACCTCTAAAGCAGCTTGTATGCAGGCCGTTTTAATAATGATAATACCATATTTATATAGCACCCTTTTCATACACTATGTACGCTCAAAGGTGCTTTACAATGTATATATACCTTATAACAGAATGTTATACACATAATACATAGTAAATAAATAAAACATTAAAAAGCAATGACATAAAAGGCGTTATCACATGTAAACAGTCCATAGCTGTACCTATCCTGATTGTACACATAAAACATCAGTTTCAGAGCGTATCAAAATAATAATAATGAAATACACACACACACACACCATATAATGTCTCGGTTATAATACATTAAAACACAGATTTTTTTTATTATATAAAACATCACAAAATGGTACTCGAAAAACTAAAACACAGTCAAAACAGACAAGATAACTCTAATGCACTGAAACAACAGACACGAATGACTGAAATTGATAGAAACTAATCCTGGAAAACTTAATGGAAAAAAAATGTGTTTTCAGTTACTTCTTGAACGCACACAGTGTTCTACAGTCCCTTGAATGTTCTGGAAGGGCATTCCACAGTTTTGGAGCTATTGTTCTGAAACACCGATCCCCGTACGTAACGGTTCGACTTTTTGGAACAACTAAAGTGACCGATTGTTTTATAGATCTAAGATTTCGGGTAGGCTTATATACCTCTAGTAATCGTTTGATATAAATTGGGCACTCATCATGTAAGGCTTTGCAAGTACAAGTAAGTATCTTATATTGTGTCCTATACTGCACAGGTAACCAGTGTAGTTCTCTTAGTATTGGAGTGTTATGGTTGTGATATGAGACGTGCGGCAGTGTTCTGAATATGTTGGAGCTTGCTCAGGACTGTCTTTGGAACACCAACCAGGAGAGCGTTACAGTAATCTAACCTTGATGTAATTCGGGAGTTCACAAGAGATTTAGTTGCTTCTGATGTTAAATATTTCCTGATATGGCCTACATGTATTTGTCGCAACTGTGCATAATAAGATCTGCTGACAGAGTTCACGTGTTGCTCCATATCCATATTAGAGTCAAACATGACACCAAGATTTCGAACGCAGGTTGAAGGATTAATTTGTGAGTCACCTACTGTCACCGAAAAGTTTCTAATGAGATTTGCATTACGACCAGATGCAAACACAATGACCTCGGTCTTATCCGTGTTGAGTTTCTACATACATGTATTGCCATGCATCCAAAACACGATGTCGTATAGACAACGCTCAATACGATGTAATGTCTCTGCCTGTGTAGCTATGCCCGCTGGCTTAAAAGACAGATAAAGCTAAGAGTCATCAGCGTAAAAATGGTGATCAAGTCCATGATATTTACAGATGGAACCAATAGATAAATTTTACAATATGACAAACAATACACCGGTATACATGTCTATCTACTCACGTGATTCCTGACCATGTTCAGGATCATACACCTACTCACGTGATTCCTGACCATGTTCAGGACCATACACCTACTCACGTGATTTCTGACCATGTTCAGGACCATACACATACTCACGTGATTCCTGACCATGTTCAGAATCATAAATAATTGCAGAAATATTCATCTGCTAGAAACAGACTTTTTAAAAAGTTATTCAGATTAAAAGAGTTTATATTACCAATATTTATGTTGCTACCTTGTTGCAACAAAAACCTTTCGTCTGTCGTGTAATTGTTCCAATTGACTGGTTACCTATATAACCATGGCTACGTCAATTGCGACAATTAACGAAATCATTTGAAACTGTAAATTTTCGGGTCGCATGGGACTTTAATGAATATTTGAAGGTAAGTTTGGACACAAGTATAATAGGAAAATATGGTACGATTTTTTTTTTCCATTAAATTTATGAGACGGCGATGCAAGAATACAACGATAATCAAAGGATTTTATAAGGGGAGCTCTCTGATCTGTTCCAATATTTTCTCAGACAGCTACAGTTCTGCAGCTAATTATATGCTAATGCAAATCAACAAATTCAAGGAATAGTTATCCTCTGCAATCACCAATGTACATGGAAATTGTTTAAAAATGACTAAAATATTCTTAAGAATATATATTCCGTAACTTTATAAGTGCTTGATAATTCCTTGAGAAATAAGACTCATATGAGAAATAACGTGTAAATATGTAACTTACAAAGAAGGCAAAAAATGTAAAAAGTCGTATACGGGTACATTAAATATAGGCTTAGTTTACGAATGCAATCTAATTAAAATTAGATGTTACATGTAGATCCGCTCGCGTACTCGCATACATAACGTTATGTACGCGAGTACGCGAGCGGATCTAACATCTAATTTTAATTAGATTGTTTACGAATGCAAAAAGGAGTTGTATCAGAATGATCCGTAAAAATTGAGAAATAATTGTATAGGTTATGATGAAACAAAAAAAAAATTGCTCGTATTTATATTATGGCTTTATAAATGTGTGTGAGGGGACGGATGGCCGTCATGAAATATCAGCCTCGGCTACATGAGCCCGGTTTTTCATATCCGTTTTTTACGATACGGCCAAGAGGGTTCAGAAGTGCTCAGACGTCGAAAGGATAAAAGGTTTTGATAAGTTAAAAGTAAGTACAAAACGATTTTTTATTGTCTGTGTTTGATACTTTAATACCGTATTTATTTACTGTCCTGATTGGTTTTTAGGTTGCTCATGTCCATTGTTTTAAACACGTGCAGCGTGAAATGATTTAAATATGTACATATGCAGTGATTGTCAACGTGGGCAAACGTGTCAAATTCAATTACGACGCAGACAAACAAGTAGTAACTGTTGTATAAAAAAAACAAAAAAAACAAAAAAAAACTTCGATAATCTGATTTATTATTATATAATCTAGTTGCCTTTTAACCTCATTTCAATAGGTGGGCATTCTTTAAATCGTGTCTATAAACAAAGTCGCGCCATGCGACGTTCAAGGATGTTTGGCTTAGCGTCATAAAAAGTTCTTTTTTAACAAATTGCATGAAATCTGTTTATGAGGAATGAAAGTAATTTTCACCCATTTTCTACGATGTGGAGAAAGTTAGGACAGTTTATCTTAAGATGATTTCTCAGTAAAAATATAGAATGCAAGTATTTAAAGCCACAAGGTTGTCACAGACTTCGGGAAAATTAGAGTTTAAGAAGAAATAGGTATATGCTTTTGTAGCAGTACATACGTTTTTCTGCGGGAAACCTAATGCACACGATTGTCTATGTATCGTCGACTGACCGGTTTCGGTGACCTTAGTGATAAACCGCAATTTTCTCATTAATCACTTGGATTAAATAAATAAACAATACACCTAACTTTAAAGTAATTAAATTTCTTTACTTTTATCCAAAAATTCCAAGTCTATTGGTACGTTAATTGATTACATTTTCGTAACAAAAAACAATTCACTTTGTGGTCCTCAAACGGTGACGTCACCTATTTCGGAGACCATTGTTAATATAGGTTTGCCAAAAGTGTAACTGCAAAAACGTATATACAGGACGAACTTCATGTGCAACTAATCGTCAATGAATTAAATATTTTGGGTAGAGTTCTAGACTTTTGGTATATTTTATATTAATTTGAAGGTAATAAGTAAATGGGCTTATTTTGGGGGTGCTTATGTTGATTTTTTTGCATACTCTCCTAGTAGTTCATTTTGGAAAACAATTGAAGACGTACTCTATATATGGTTGCAAACACTACGGCAAAATTGATGACGCAATCTACACCCGGAAACGACAACGCGCACACGTAAACAAAAGGTTACCGATTCTGGTCAGTCACCGAAATAGGGCAGTCGACGATACTATTTTTATACATGTAACAAAGTTGCATTTGCTACATGTATGTTTGAAAGTTATGAAAATGTGTGCTCTCTATTTTCTTGTTATTTTTTAGCCAGGAGAAAATTAGGAATTTTCATTAATCTTGTATCCTTTTTGTAAAATTGAATTATGTCATGTGAAAATATTACTTTTGGTAGACATATCTGGGACACTAAATAAAGACCTACATACATGTATTTGTTCATAATGCATCTATGGCCGCAGTCCTACATTGTAACTTCTCCTTTTCATGACGTGATGTACATGTATTTAATGCCGAGTCGCAGAAATATCCTGTATCTTTTTCATTTAATCTCTCTCTCTCTCTCTCTCTCTCTCTCTCTCGTGAATACACATGGCACTTACGGGCATGATATATGTTGTGATCTGGGTTTTTTTCTTCTATTTACTATAGAACAACAACGTACAATAATACAAGTATAATGCTATGGGTGGACGGATAAATTTTCTTTTTCATTTTCGTTCTTTGTGGTTTCTTCTATATACGTAAACTTCAACACCAACATAGAGGAATGAGCCAACAGCCAGAAGAGTCATGACGACGATCAGTTTAGTTTTCACACATACGTATAAACTGATGACGAAGTACACGGTAAAGCTGGTTGCCTTCCAGCAGTGATAGTTCGCAAAGGCCGATTCTGTCTTTTCTGGGAATAGCAGGGCTATCAATGCTAGAATGAAAGAGACACAAATAGCAATAGCATGCATTGGTGATGCTCTAATTAAGTTAAGGGATTTGATTTGAAGTTTTAAGCTTAAACACTAGACAATTGATAAAACGAATGCACACCTCATATAATGGCATTCACATTTAACAGCATTCATTTAATGGTATTTCATTTTAACGGCATTCATTTCATGGTATTTCATTTCGACTGAAAGTTTACACTCTGCGTGTCGATGATCAATAGTTTCCGACAGCTGAGTATTAAAATAAACAGACTAATGAGTGCATATCTGACTGGTAGGAACGGCTCGCACTTACCATTCGATTGTGTCTGCCATATCCCTTCCCCCAAGCCCCACACCACCGCCATGGCAAACACGTATCTCTCCTGGCCAGGTTCTGGTACCCAGATATATAGCAAAACAAATATTGCCATGTTGATACAGGCTGCGAGTCCAAACAGAATATACCGCCCCGTGTACTTGGCTATCCGTGACGTCACAAGAGCACTTACAGTCGTCGCACAGCCATAACTAGCCATTACAAATCCTACCATCTGTATGCCAAACGGGCAACTTATGTAAGACTGAAAAACAGAACAATATATTACTAACAACGGACAGACACCTACAGTGCGCACAAGAGAGTTCCAAACAGTTAGATAGCATTGTGAAAGTTTGTAGTCATCCACAAACAATCGAGAGACATTGACGATAGCAAACAAAACACAGATGAACATGAAGCACAAACCTTGGTATAATCAGTCCATAGCACTGCCTGTTCCATCGCCATTATTGAAATGAACGGTACGAGCAAGAAAAGTTTGGGATCCAACAAAGCAGAGAAACAGGCCGTAATCGACTCTTTTGTGTTAGATTGTTCTGCCCATTCACTCTTTGGAATTGAGGGCAAAAAGACTACAGTACATAAAAATCCCATCACATCAAAGACTAGAAAAACCGAAAGCATCAAGTAAATTGTAGAGGTCGGCGGCTCGATGATTTTGTTCGTTTCATTGCCGGACGAAACAACTGGACAGTCATTACAACCACAGACCAACGCTGAAGATGACGTCATATTGTACTGGTCTTTATTTAAGACTAAAGAGGACACCAAATTTCCCGTGATTTGAGTGAGTTCATATAAAGTGAAGAAAATCCCATTAAGACGACTGAGAGTGGCGTGAGTATCTGCCTTATTCAGGTCAGAATAGGAGTAGGCATTTGTGGAGATGAAGACGCTTTGAGAAGTCCACATTGGTCCTGATATGAGCCCGAGAAGGATGGAGGTCGGTAGCAGTGTAGCAAACGTTGGATAAAAATTGCTGCTCGTGTAGAGAATATGCGATACCCATGATATAAGCAAGGAAAGCTTGATTCCTAATGACTTGATTATCCATGGAGCCAGAATGGCCGACACGATGATGAAAGCGTACATACAGGTGAGCGATGTTATTCCCAGGCTATCCTCTTGGTTCAAACTGCTCTGCAGGTTTTGTAGTGCTAAGTACGCTGTAAACACACAAAAGAAGCAGAAGGAGATGATAAACACATTTACTGTTTCTCGTCCGCTTACGCCGACTTCCTTCTCGACTTTCCTGCATCCGAAAAATATCTTCTTCATGATGTCTTGCTACAAACGATACTTTCTCTTTAGCGGGAGATCAATACACAACAGGCGACTGGTCATCATGGTCGGCTGATAAAACGACATACCTGAATTTCCAGCCAAAATTTGACATCTTGTTTACAATGTTGTCAAAATTTTGAACGAATGCGACTTAACCCTAGTTTGGATTATTGATATGCTGAAGTAGGATACACGTGCTAAGTAGAATCAGTATGAACAAATTCATTTACCCGTGGTTATCTCCTCGTCTGATACAGAGTCTCGCGCGATGGGTGTAGACGGGTACGAGATTTAGAACATTGAACGAATAAGCCTATCGTTGTTTTCGAGTTTGCATACAAGATACGTATACACACATTGCTTATTCAAATGTGAAAGACAACTAAGGGTTTACTTCATCACATAAAAATACTGGTTTCATTTTATCAAACTCTAGGTAAAATCTAAAAAATAAACAAGAGCAATATTCATGCAAGTTTATTATATCTAAGCAAGGCGCAAATAGATTGCCATTGATAGCATATCAGTATTTGTTTAAATACAGGTGATGATTATGTGAATTTCTTTTCTACTATAGAAAATACATGTAATATTGAATTACAATTTAAAAGTTAAATCCAATATAAATTCTATGAAATCAGTTTCAAGTTTACTAATAGTATATATCGAGTAGCTGAAAATATAATATTCTGCAATAAATATTTTTGACAAAAATTGAGAATCGGATTTCGAGTTCACAGCAGTCTCAGTTTAAATTCTTACGTCAACTCACTACTGCTCCCATTACTTATAGTTAGAAATTAATCTCGCAGATGAACGAATGCCGTTCATTGCAGGACACGTCCCCCCATTCATGGTTCTGCTTAGGGTACAGTATAACCACGCAGTCCTGTTCCCCCGCGATGTTATTGGGCTGCCCCGGATACCAATGGGTGTAATTGAACTTGATGAGGTGAGTCTGCCCGCTCCAAGTGAAAGAGTTTTCATGGTCAAAATCGTTTCCGCTTGTCCATAGTCCGAATTCCGAGGTCATCGACATGTCTAAAATTAGCGAAATGTTAAGACACTGACATTGATTACACAGACATATGGTTTCAAATTATAATAGCCCTAAATTTGAAATTTTTACAATGTATTTTGTTGTAAAAATGTGCTATTATGATAGTTTGTGTGTACCTTTAACCATAGTTATTAAAATTAATATTAAGTTTAAGATTTTATCAAAATAAAGATTTTGGTTCTATTGAATATATGGCCTTATATAAAATCAATTTTTGTACGGGAAGACAGTAATGTAATTTTACTTCATTCAGAGCCTCTGGATAGGTTTTCTAACACAAATATTAATTTTTCTGCCATTGAAATAATAAAGCACAATATTCGACACCAAAAATTAGAGCTAGTATACCTTTAAAACAAGCATTTCAATCGATAACGAATAGTATATCTAATGAAGAAATGAAAAAGACGAACAATTATCAATCTCATAAATCCTATAAAAGATACACAATTAAGAGAAGGGTAAACACGGACCTCTGGACATACCAAAACAGTGAGTAACAAAGAACGGCCTAATGACTGGAATGAAACATGTCAGACAGAATTCGACCCAGTGATAGCTTGTATCTGAAAATTAGATCATTATAACGACCATAGAATATGCGAAATGCTCACTTTAAACGAGACTTTTGAGATTGCTGTAACATCAATTTATTAATCAGTACCCTGCCTCGATTTAACAAGAATACCGCGAGCGGTACATCGTACGCCTGTCGGACAGTGATGACAAAATTCCAGTGCAATATCTGTATCCATAATGAAACTATTTGAACTCCTTTAGTTCTAAAGTAGATCACAGTGCACCAATTAAGCTGAAATGAAAACTGAATCTGTATTTCTCTGAGAGGAAGAATGTGACTACTTTTCAGGGGAATGTCTGTATCCATAACGGAAAAAAAATTCTCGAAAACTATTGACCTACTTTTAGCTCTAAAGTATGTCAAAGTGCACCATGGTATCCAACTGATATGCAAACTGCACTTGTATTCCACCATGAGGAAGCTTGTGACTAAATTTCAGGACAATATCTTATCCGAACGAAAAAAGTCCGGAAAACTGTTTGACCTACTTTTAGCCCTAAAGGTCACAATGCACCAATCCAACAGAAATGCAAACTCATTCTTACGCTTCTTGAAGGAGAAATTGTGACCAAATTCAAACGCTGTAAATGCATCTGTCACGGAATTTTTTTTGGAAATATGACCTCAGGCGGACGAACAGCGCCATAACATAAATACGTCCTGTCTAACGACGGACGTATAAAAACTGATCATACGCAGATCATGCTCTCGCGTATCGAATCAGTTGAATATACCAGATTTGCCGTTAAAAGTTCGTGAAGGGGATTCTTGAAG